>NW_027312388.1:0-30988 GCF_040954645.1 Diabrotica undecimpunctata | reverse complement strand
ACGCGCTATCTCAGAGTTTCAAAAATCTCTCGTCTGATCTCACACATATGTCATAATAGCTAAAATGTTAAATTTTATCGTTATTTGAGTACCTGTTTTTGGTGTATAATATCATTATCACAGAGATTCTTCTAAAAATAATGTGTGTATATAGTAATAATTATGGTACATAATAATTTATATTACAGATTGCACATTTACAAAAATAACACATCATAAAATCTTTCGCCATTAAGAAAGTGAACTTTTTTCATAACTTCGAAAACGTTATCTTCCATAACCATAGCCATGTCTATGTCCACCACCATAGCCAGCTCCGTATCCTCCTCCATATCCACCGCCATAACCGCCTCCATATCCACCACCACCTCCGCCTCCTCCTCCACCACCGCCACCGCCACCGCCACCGTATCCGCCGCCATAGCCATAGCCTGCACCTCCGCCATAGCCCCTACCGCCGCCTCTATTGCCGCCCCATGGATAAGCACTGGGAAGAGCGTTGCATTGGGATAATATTAGGATGAGAGCTAATAATGATGAGACCTGTAAGAATAAAAAAGGTATAAACAAACAGGCTAATTGTGGAGCAAGGTAATGTTTTTCTTCTAAAACTACCTAATACTTCTGTTCAAATGCAAGATTTTTTAAATCTAATAATGTTAGTAAAACAACACTTGTTTCATTTCTTAATAAGGAGGAAATTAATAATTTAGCTTCGACCTTCCATACGATTTGTGAAAAAACGTGTGGTCTGAAACCTAAAATGACCGGTTGGTTATACATATAATATAATAGTTGTCAGACCCAAGGCCTCTTCGCGCGTCGCCTCAAAAGTGAACAGTCACTGGAGGAGAGTAGTAGCTCTAGTAGTTCCAGAAAACCGGTACAACAGAGAAGACTACGTAACGGTCCATATCGGAAAACCTGCGAAACGGGTCGCGTAACGAGATAAACGTAATAAACGGGCGCGAAACCGGGAACGACATACACGGTATCAACGGTGCGTGAATCATAAGGTACCTAAACCGACAGTCTCTGGATATCACACAGGTAAAGTCAACTTACACACACATAATTACCACTTACATACATTTAAATCCACACCTACCTACACACCCTTACAAGCTCAAACCACACTCTCACCCATACACACACAACCTACACTATCACCTATACACTCACTAATTACACTACAAGCATCACCTACACAATCACCAACAAGGTACAATAACATATCGAGGATACATCATTTATGTTTTCTAAATAACCAACATATAAAATCAGAATTTGGTGTTTATTGAGAGTAAACTAAATGTAAGACCAAATACTTACCATGTCGGGATAGTATTATGAGGTTTTTTCCTGTTTTTTCCCTCATGATTTACTATGAAATCACTTACTGCCTTTTTAAAGACGAATCACATGCTATAAATTTTTTTTTGACGGATATATATTAAGTTAAAGTTGATTTCATGTAATCGAATGAACTATCGTACAATAAAGTCGTTTTAGGAACGCAACTCAGCAATATTGGCAATATCATTTTAAAGTCTTCTACTTTTAAATGTATAATATTTGTCTGAATTATCAATATAAATGAGTCAGATAAAATTAAATTGTTTATAGTCCGGGCGCTTGGTTAGAAAAAACGAAGGGCAACTAGTGACTGCTATGATTGTTGGTTCTCGCTAAAATGATTCAACAAAATGCGGGACCGCAAACACCTAACGAGGTACTGTTAATACAACAAAATAGTACTCTCTTTCAGGAAAAATTATGCAAGGTCCCAGAATGAACAGATGCTGTACACGGCATGGAAACAGACGGAAATGGAGAAGATTTACGCTACAGATAGAGTAAATTAGCTTCAACTCCAGTTAGATAACTTACAAAAATAAAATGAAAGCTTGCAATTAAAATTTGCAGATCTAGAAAAAAACTTGTCCAAAGAGAAAGAACCTAATGAGAATGAGGAATTTCATACTGACGATGAGGAATTAGCTGAGGAGACAGAGTGGATGCGTGTCAAAAACTTAAAAAAACGTAAAATGGATACATCATTGACCCCGCCACAAAAAGGATTATATGTCCAACAAAGAGAAGATAATACTAGAAAAACACAAATCCCACCTCCAATAATTGTGGAGAGTATTGCCGAATTTAGCCAATTTTATGATTTAGTCAGACTACATACTACTAAATTCCAGATAAAAGTACTTGGAGACAAGAGCGCTAAAATTAATGTCGATAGTGAAGAAGACTTCAGAAAATTAACGAAAAAATTAAGTGAAGTAAATTATCCATGGCATACGTATGAAAATAAGCAAAGCCGATCCATTAAAGTTATGGTCAATAAGTTACATTATTCAGCCAGTAAAGATTCGATCATGAACGATTTAAGTAATAAAGGATTCAAGATAATAGATGTCATACCGAAATTAAAATACAAAACAAAGCAACCACTAAATATGTTTATGTTGATATTCAGAAATGACGAAAATATCAATAGAATCTATGAGATCTCAGATATCATGAGCGTAAAAGTACAAATACTTCCGCTAAGAAATCAAAATTGGTACCTCAATTTAAGAGATGTTAGGCGTATGGACACACACAAGGTTACTGTACGAAAGAACCAAGATGTATCCGCTGCACAGGAAAACATCTAACAGCCAAATGTGAGAAATCCAAGGACGCAAAACCTAAATGTGTACACTGTGGAGAAGGGCAGCCGGCTAACTATAGAGGATGTATCGTGGCAAAGGAAATACAAAAAATAAAAGATAAATATAACAAGAAACAGACCTTACTCATGACAACCACAAAGAATCCATCCAAAACCTGTAGAAAATCCAAAACAAGTAGAAAACAAAACAAGAACTTATAGCATGTTAGCACTTGGTAAAAGTAACGAAGAAAACTATAGTAGTCAAAAATATCTGAAAATAGAACAAACACTACAGAAAATATTAGAGATATTAACTAACCTGGACGAGCGTATAACCAGAATAGAATATAGCACCAAAGGAGCTATACCTAAAAGACTTGGTAATGGCGGGTAGTTTACGAATAGTAGAATGGAATGCTAATGGCATCTTGAAACATCAGCAAGAACTACAAGCGATACTAGATATAGAAAAAATAGACATATGCCTCATTTCTGAAACCCATTTTACGAATGAATCATATATTAGATTTAGGGGTTATAAAACTTATCATACTCCTCACCCTGATAATGCAGCCAAAGGAGGTAGTGCAGTAATAATCAAAGAAAATATTATGCACTATCAGGAAATGGGATATAGAACTAAAGAATTTTAGGCCAAATCAGTAAAAATTAAATGTAAAACTATGAGGTAATCGTCACAGCGGTTTACAGTTCGCCAAGATATGCCATCAAGAAAAATCAATATGTAGATTTCCTGACCAGCCAAGGACTTAGATTTATCCTTGGAGGAGACTTCAATGCAAAACATACGCATACTGACTACCATCAAAGGGAAAGCATTTTTTTAGAAGCAATGAAATATATAAAATGCGACGCAATATCAACGGGAAAGCCAACATACTGGCCTACTGACACAAATAAAATCGCAGACCCTATCGACTTCTTTGTAGTCAGAAATATTTCAACAAATTACATAGAGATAGAAGAGGCAGTGGATATGAACTCGGACCATTCTTCAATTATTCTCACCCTCAGTGACACTGTTATCAAAAAAGAAAGCCCCCTAGACTTGTTAACAAAAATACTGACTGGAAAAGTTTCCAGATAGACCTTGAAGAGAAGATTAACCACTCAGTTCCATTAAGAACCGTTGAACAACTAGAGGCAGAAGTAGAATTACTCAATAAAAATGTACAACAAGCAGCTTGGAACAACAGCATGAACAGTGTCGAAAGAATAAAAGGAAATAGCCACCCCAAAGAAATCAGAGAAATGATAACCGAAAAAAAAAACTGAGACGCAAGTGGCATCAGTCTAAAGTACCAGTTGATAAAACTAGAATAAATAATGCAGCACAAAAATTAAAAAGAGAAATTCAAAAAATTAAAAACGAATCGGTCAGCATCTACCTAAGTGAACTATTAAATGATAGCGCTACTGATTACTTATTGTGGAAGGCTACCAAACGATTAAAAAGGCTAATATTACAGAATCCACAAATTAGAAATACTAATGATAGCTGGGCAAGAAGCAATATACAAAAGGCCAACAGGTTTGCTGACCACCTAGAAAATACTTTTCAACCAAATGAAGAACAAGAAATAATTAACTGGGAGCTCCCTGATCAAGATGAAATGGAGATTAGCGCTGTAACTCCAAAAGTAGTATATTTGGAAATAAAAGAAAATATAAATCCAAAGAAAGCTCCTGGATTTGATCTAGTTACTGGGAAGTGTTAAAGCACCTTCCAAGGAAAGCTATAATAAAATTAACACATCTTATAAACGCTTCCTTTAGGCTGAGGTACGTATAAGATATGGAAGGTGGCATAAATTAAAATGACACTAAAACTAGGAAAACCTCCACAAGAAGCTTCTTCATATAGGCCCATTTCACTGTTACCTGTCATGTCTGAATTATACGAAAAATTACTCTTGAAGAGACTAAAACCGATTATAGAGGAAAAAAATCTAATTCCTAATCATCATTTTGGGTTTAGAGCAAGCCACTCAACGATAGATCAGATGCATAGAATAACAGATATAGTAGAAAAATCTCTAGAAGAAGGAAAAGTCTATTCCGCAATTTTCCTCAATGTAGCGCAGACTTTTGAAAAAGTGTGGCATGACGGATTATATCATAAAATGAGATGCTACTTACTAAAACAATATTCTGAAATACTAGAATCATATATATATATATATATATATATATATATATATATATATATATATATATATATATATATATATATAGATATATATATCCGACAGATACTTTTGAGTTAAATATGAATAAGCATATTCAGAATTAAGAGAAGTTAAAGCTGGAGTTCCACAAGGAAGTGTCCTGGGGCCAGTGCTATACCTGCTCTATACCAGCGATATTCCATCATTAGAAGCTAACACAATTGTGACATTTGCAGACAACACATGCATTCTAGCAGTCGGACAAAACCACGAGGATGCAGCAACCATGCTACAGAACTCTGTTGAAACAAATTAACATCTGGACCAGGCGATGGTGTATCAAATTGAATGAAACAAAATCTGTTCATGTCAATTTTACTATCAAAAGAGAACAGCATATCCCAGTTAGTATAAATAGAAACCAAATACCTTATGCAAATACGGCAGAATATTTGGGTATGACATTAGATTCCAAGCTACGTTGGAAAGCACATATTAAGAAAAAAAAAAAGAGGAATTAGAAATTAAGTTCAGAAGTACTGGTTGATGGGAAAAAAATCCACTCTGCCTACTTATAACAAATTGTTATTGTATAAGCAAATCCTTAAAGCGATATGGACATATGGATACAGCTATGGGGCTGTACAAAAGAAAGTAACATCCAAATTATACAACGATATCAGAATAAATTATTAAGAAACATCGTTAACGCTCCATGGTACTTTAGAAACTGTGATCTTCATCGAGATCTCCAGATGGAGTTATCCAGACAATAAGTAAGTTTGCCGAGAGTCGATGAACAAAGGCTGTCCAACCACGTGAATGTCGAGGCCATCAAACTCCTAGACAACGCCAACCAGATAAGAAGACTTAAGAGAACGAAGCCGTTTGAGTTACTGCTATAAATGAGTGAAAGTGAAAAAGCAGAGCAAAGTGTGGCTAAAGTGTACACGTTAGCTAGTAGTACTGTAATGTATTAGAGCCTAAGGAATATTGCTGAATGTAACTTTAGATACGTTTTTGTAATATTTTGTATATAGAACTAACTTGCTGACTGATCATAGTGAATGATAAGATAGCAATAATCATAACATTCCTGTTGGAGTTTTATTAAATAAAAAAAAGATAAAATTAAATTATTAGAAGAATTTTTCGCCAAGTAACAAAAAACTATTTTTTTTTATTTCCTAATGTTTCTATTTTGAGAATAATTTCCCAAGTGGAAATTGAAACATCAATAAACTTATTTTACACTTTAATTGTGGCCTCTCACTGTATATAGAAGAGTTTGGAGCTGTAGAGAACAAGGAAGCTAGTCTACAATGATCATATATTACGGAAATGTTGTTACAAGAACGGTTATTTATAAAGTTCTATATGTGAGATCGAAAAGAGTATATCAAAGAAAGCCCTGTCTTGGCAGAATCGATGGGATACAAGAAGTTCGACAGTATGTAAGGATCGAATTTTTATGGAACAAAACAAAAAAAAAATTAAAAGTGTAAGTATAAAATAATCTTAATAAATGTCCCTTTGCATAAAAAATAACTTTATAACAAACCTTATTTGCGACATCTTTTTAAAAATAAAAAATAATATCATTTAACTGAAGTGATGATGAAGAAAATGGTTTGAATTAAATAACGGGATATTAAAAGAAAAATATAAGAGAAAACGAAAAAATAATAAAATAATAAACCAATAAATACGAAATTTATAAAAAAATAAATCATGAACAAGCAATTAAAATATTCTAAATTATTGAATAACATTACTTACAACCACTGCAATAAACCCCCTCATTTTACACTCCTCTTTCTTCGCTGCTGAGTCGACATAGACACAAAATAAATGAAATGAAATTAATTTCACAGCTTGTTGATTTGCTTATATACAGGTAAAAATCGCCTATAATAAACCAAAGTCAAGGATTCGTCTCGATTTTTTGTACTACTCTAGTGCAAAAAAGTGGAAATTACGTTCCTTTGATTGTCTGTAATTGGTTTCAGTCAAGAGTATTGACTTTTGGTCTGAAAGGGACAAAAAACTACAAATTCAAGAGTTCTTTAAAGATATGTAAGAATTGATAATAACTTTTAAGAGGTTTATTTCATGTGTTTTGGAAAATTTTATACGGATATTGAACAAGGTCTTTATTATTTGCACAAACAAAGTAATGACTCAAAACATCATTACAACATACAGTGTTTAAACGAACAAATTCCTGTGAAGGGTCTTATGTCTGATAGAGATGAAGCTGTTGTTATAATTTACTTATTTATATATATTTTTCTCTTGTTGAAACGTTTGCCAATCAAGCAATTCCAAAATAATTAATTTATTCTCCATTATGTTTTTTTTTTATATTTTCAAATTGTTCTTTCTTTTCCTCGCTTTTAATTGTACAAGCCTACAAAAAAATTTTTGAAAACTTTGTTTAGTTACCTGTACTGCCCAATTTCTTTTAACTGCAAAAAAAATTCTTCTGTTATATTCTTCCATGATAGGATCAAATTAAAACATTTTTGAAGATTTTTTTTAATTCTTTATTTCTTTTGTTTTAATAAGGTTTGGTAACGCTCAAGTTGCAATGGGGAAAAAAATTAATTTTTATGAAAGTTCACAAAGCAATTAGAATTAGGCAGAAAGCACAAATTTACATTACATTTTTCACATATTACTTTTAGCACAGCTAGGCTTCCTGGTCTCTTGCAATGATCGCGCTTTTCTGAAAATTTAGGCCAATGGTCTATTCCGTCTTTCTGCATGTTTTTCTCCGGTATAGAAGCGATAGGTCCTTCCTTTTCTGCTCTATTTCTTTCTAATATAGATAAACTAAGCCTTCCTCTCTTTTGAGCTCCTCTTTACCCTCTTGGCAAAAGCAAGCAGCAATAGATGCTTTGAAATCTAAAACACTTAGTTCATCGTTTTTTCCTATACCAATTAACTGGGTGTCTCTTCCATAAAGTAACCAAGCATTCACAACTGCTAAATCAAATAT
The DNA here is from genome assembly GCF_040954645.1 of Diabrotica undecimpunctata. Lineage (NCBI taxonomy): Eukaryota > Metazoa > Arthropoda > Insecta > Coleoptera > Chrysomelidae > Diabrotica > Diabrotica undecimpunctata. The sequence continues at coordinate 23,130 of NW_027312388.1, read as the reverse complement.
ATGGAACACAATGTGGAGGTACCACTTTTTAGAACGAATCCTACTTTTATATAAAGCTATCAACGAGGCCATTAAGTCCACTCCGCCCAGACATTTATTGTAAAACGTTACAATGTTAGGACATTTCACAAGAATCGTTTCTTTCCTTTTTTTGTTCCATCTTTAAACTTGACTTGTAGGATACGTACCTACAAACGAACTCAGTAAATGCACCGGCTTGTTGTCGTATCATTTGACTGTTCTAAGGGTTATTCCTTCTTTCTTGTAGACCAGTTCTTCGAAACTCCGTCTTCCTTTCTTTTTCATATTTTTGTCTCTAGTGAAATTACATCCTTTTATATGTTAGGATGCACCGTACCTCCAGAGAGAATACCCAAATTGTCCAGTTCAATTTGCAATTGCATACTTGTAAACCAGTTATCAAAATATATCTTATGATAAGAATTTCTTGAAATTATTGCGGCCAATTTAAGAATCTCATTTCCGCTGACTCCAACATTTGGTAAATATTCTGGATGATCTTCTTTATCAATATACAGGTAAAATTTATATAGAATATTTCACAAAAAAAATTGATTGCACGTCATTCAAGATTTACGATGTCAGAACCCACAGCGTTGCCAAAACATCAGAATAGTTTGAGGAATTTTTAAAATGTCAACTATTATATTAACAGTAAATACACTTAGGTTTAAGGCTACTGCAACACACTAAAATACATAAGAAAACATGTTATACAATATTATTATTCTAAATTTTAAACTTACCGCTTTAAGAGCATTAATAGCAAAAACGTCCCGCCGATGTATTTCTTGTTCAAAATAGATCTATCTTATAATGAAAGCTTATTAGCTTTCTACAAACTATTTAGTTGTTTTGGCATAGCACAATTACAATACACAAAAATAATTAGTTTTTAAAGCTATGTAATCGAAATTTAATATGTTTTTATAAAGTAAAGGTTATTGATATATAATATATTATGATCAAATTGTGTAAGAAATCAAAACATAAACAAAATTCTTACTCTAAAAAAGAGCGCTTTTTCAATATAAAGAAGTTCACTTTGCAAATGATGTGGTTCACAAATTCTTTTCGCCCTCTCCGCCAGAGTTTTGATGATACCTTGTTTTTGGCCTGGATAATGATTTGAGTTTATGTTTAGGTATCTGTCTGTGTGTGTAGGTTTTCGATACACTTTATGTCCTAAGTAACCTTCTTTTGATTTACTAATACATATAGGAACGCTAGTTGTTGATCTTTCTCTGTTTCCATCGTAAATTGAATATTTGGATGTAGTGTATTTATATAAGACAGGAAAACGTTAAGTATTTCTACTCGTGACCCCCCAAATCACAAAGGTGTCATCGACGTTTCTAAACCAATACCCTTGGCTTGTATGCTGAGTCCATTACCCTCTTCTCTAGATGCTCCATGAAAAGGTTGGCTACGACCGGGCTTAATGGGCTTACCATTGCTACTCCATCTATCTGTTCATAAATCTAGTCTTTCCATGAAAAGTAGTGGTAGTGAGGCAAAACGGCATAATTCCACCATATCCTTGGAAACTAGTCCCTCAATTAAATTCATAACGTTTTCTAGTGGAAACCCTGTAAATAGGGAAACAACATCATAGGATCTCCATCTTACAGCCTTGCTAAACATCTGGCCGATATTTTACAACCATATATAGGAAAAAACAATGACTTTGTAAAAGACTCCGCCCATTTCATCGAGAAGATCAAAGGAATAACTTTACAGGAATCTGATATTCTTGTTAGCTTTGATGTTGTTTCCCTATTTACAAGGGTTCCCTTAGAAGACGTTCTGGTGAACCGTCCAAACAAACAGTTTAACAAGTTATACCATAGGTTGTTCTGTGAAACGAAATATTTAAAACATTGTGGTAACATAGAGCTTGATGGGGAACATTAAAGTTAATCTGGCTTAACAGGTTTGGACAATGAATAAATCCATGTATGATCTTATATATAAAATATAGCTCCTGACATATCACGAAGGTTCTTGAGTGAGGATAAAGATAATTATTGTTTGATACAGGAAGAATCATGATGTTCAATAGTAGTGTGGACACGGTAAGCACAATATCTCAAAAATGTATGCTGGACTCTTTTCTATGATATCAATATTGATCTGAAAATAGGGTGACCAAATAACTGAACAATATTCCAAAATAGTTCTAACTAAGCAACAATACATTGATCTTGTTGAATCAATGGAGAAATACTTGCAATTCCTAGTAACGAAACCAAAAAGTTGAAATGCCTTTATTGAAATAGATTTTATGTGGTCACAGAAAGTAAGCTTCTCATCGAAAATAACACCCAAATCCCGAATAAAAGAAACATAATTCAGGTGGTTGATTATAAATAGTATAGATTGTTCCAATTTTATTAACTTTACAGGAAAAACTTATAAAACAACATTTTTTTTTACATTTAAGTGGAGTTTGTTCTGATTGTACCAATTTTGTAGTCGGTCTAAGACATCTTATAGTAAGGCTTATGTTTTAAGCTATCTATAACTTTCCAAAATGTTAAGTCATCTGCCAACATTAGACATTTGCTATTTAGGAAACAGAAATAATGTCGTTAACGAAGATATTAAAAAGAAGTGGAGAAGTGTGGCCTCTTTGAGGAACTCCAGGTGTTACTGAGATACTGTCAGACAGATGACAACCTATCTTGACTCTTTGACTTCTCCCAGATGTAGAGTTTTTAATCAATTCAACAAACCTGACATGAAAGCCTACAATAATTAATTTGCCCAAAAGTATTTGTTGATCTACACGATCAAATGCTTCGAAAAAATCTGTGTATATTGCATCTACCTGTTTACGGTCCTCCATATGAGATATTATATATCCGATTGATAGCAAACTAAGTTTGTTGCAGTGGATTATGCGTCTATATTATTTGCTTATACATGTACAATCAACGGACATTTTATTTAAACATCAGGTTTAGAAAGTATTTTAAGACTCTTATTTAATATGTAACTTAGTATTGAAAACGGGTAATAAAGGGTTAAATAAATAATTTTTATAGATTCTATAGTCTTTTAGCAATCTGCTTTTTATTTTAATAGTATAAAACCTCTATACGGTATATGGTGAAATTAATAAAACGTTACGTGACATAATAAGCATGGTTTGCATTTACGGTAGACTACTTAAAACATTGAAATAATGTGGTAAGATTTCACTAGTCAGCTGAAATTTATACTTTACTTCTCGTGTTTCTTTAAAGCTTCTTGTAGATATTTTCTACAATAAGTTGCTTGCAGAACTTTTCGGTGAAGTAACTAACATTAATCTCCCATTATATTAGTGTTCTAGCAGCCCTGGTATCGTTTTCTATAAATTTACTGTCTTCATAAAAACGCTGACTTTGGCTCGTCATTAACATCTCTCAAATTGTTCGGGAACTAATTAGAGGGATCGTTCAAAAAGTGAACTTTCAGGCTCATTAAATATCATAATTTTTGAAAATTATTTGGCATATTAGCTACAATAAAAATACACTCTGAGGCTTTTTATTTCTCAAGAACCTTGTATCGACTCTCTTGACCGATACATATGCTTCCTTCTCATTTAATGTCATTATGGATTCATTTAAAGTTAATGTACTCTGAGATAGCGCGTTGTCAGATCTGTCGAAGGCGCCATTTATTAGCTAGGATCTGAAAGACGTAGAAACTGTTGATAGAGGTACTTGAAACAAGGCCCATCTTAAGGCAAAGCCCCATAAACTATTTGATGAGGATATCTTTATATGCTGAGGTATTGAAAGCACGTTTTTTTTTTCGATCTACCAGATTTTTGCGTATAATATTCTTCTCACTAGATTGTAAAGACTCCTCACATGTCAGTTATTTCTGTATAAATGTTGGTCCCTAGTCGTACTGTCTCATTCACGCAAGAAACATGGAGGTAACACCACCTTGCTTACCAAGTAAAATGCATGTTACTTTTAAATAACACAAATTATTCATCCATGAGGATCACTATTATTTATAGGTATTATCTGAAGCTGTTTCTTGGGGCTATAATCTTTCAATATTATATACCATTTTTATTGGAAATTAACCACAATACATTGCGTCTATACAAAGCCATGTTAGAGATGCTTTCTAAGACAGAAAAGATTTATTTTCACGTTCAGAGCGATTGCGAAAGCCGTTCTGATGAGGCCTATTAGGCCGAAATACGTATAAGCGGATGCGCAAGTGCCCTGTACGTGAAATCAAATCCTAACTGTCTTTTCCTTTTCAGTGAATTTTCTTTATTGTAGCCCTGAAGAAGTAAATAAACACTCACGAAAACGTTAGGCCATACATTGATACACATTGAGATTTTGATTACAGATTTCCTCAATATTTATAACTTTATTAACCTTCCTTTCTTATATATTATATATATATATATATATATATATATATATATATATATATATATAAGACAAAGAATTTGGCTACTTTATCTATTTATTGAAGACATTTCGCTCTCTAATCAGACAGCATCATCAGTTCATCTAAACAGCACAATATGAAAAACCAAACATCCATAGACAAGTCAATATAAATGTGTTACCTCAAAAAGACAATGTGTTACCTCAAAAAGACATCGTCCTCACTATGCAGCTCCAGTTAGGCACTACAACAAATGGATGGGAAGGAGAGGTCCTATTGAAGTGGCCACCGAGGTCACCAGACTTACCTGACTTTTTTCAATGTGGTTACCTCAAGTTAGTTGTTTATAAAACTCAACCTGCGTCACTTGGGAAATTGCGAGAAAGAATTACGTAAGCATGTCGCGCTATTACTAGAACAACATTTGTCAAAGTTCGTGCAAAATTTGAAAATAAGCTGTATTATTGTTTACAAAACAACGGACCCATTTTGAACGCCAAAGTTTCATAATTATTGCTTTACCCTGTATAATTATTATTTATACCATTGGATAGCATTTTTTATAGTCTTTTTATTGATGTATCACAAGTGGGGGTTTGCAATTTAAACTTTTTTGGTTGTAGTGGGTGGGGCCTAGGGAGTTGATGGGGGTGAGTTCTCTTTTATGTCATTTTAGTTTCCCCTTACTATCCTGAAAACGGTTTTAAGCATTTTTCGATATCAGCTTTTGTTCGTGAGATATTATAGCCCATTGTAAGTTTTGAAATTGACACACTGTACATATAGTTCATACAACATAATTATGTAATTCACAAGGGTACAAGGAGAGGGTTATCGGTCACAATTTGAAAAAAAAAACACAGGATCTTGCTACTGCATCCTTTACTGAATCCATACACATTTATTCTAAACTACAGTATAGCCCAAAATAAACAGTACTGAACTTGTAATTATTTTATTGTTTTAAAAAATACATATTATTGACACTTTATAACATGTTCTAAATGAGCTCCTCCTCTCAGGAGAGACTTTATACCGATATTCCAGATTTCTCGTAATGTTATGGAATAAAGGTCTTAAGTCCGCGAAGATGGTTTGTGGTGCCCGTTTAAAAACGGCAGTTTTTAGCCATGTCCCAAATGTATGCATCTGGAGATGTTAAGTTTGGAGAATGTGCAGGATAGGGGAAGTCAGTAAATCGTGAAATGAATTTGTTTGGAAAATGTCGCTAAAGAAATTGACGAACTGCGAAAGCAGTATGGCAAGTTGACTCATCCTACTGGAAAAATTGGTCTCGAAATGCCAAACTACTTGCACGATAAAAATAAAATAGATCAGGATAAAGCGTGTTAAAATTTGTATGTACCTTTGTTGATTAAGTGTGACTTGCCTACCATTTTCTTCTATAAAGTCTGGACCAACGATTCCGTGTCCCGAAACTGCAAACCAAACACTCACTTTTGCGTTATGTAAGGGAACTTCTTGAGCTTTACCCAGCTCCTTCAGGATTCTTTGCAAGAAAGTTCTTTTTTAGCCAAGATGGAACGCTGGGCTGGCTGGCTCTTCGGATTTTCCAAGATTCACTCAAAAACACGTTCATGGTTATCGTTGTTGTTAACTGTCCTGGAACGCCCTGAGTTTTCTCTTCGTTGGTACAATATATTACCCGTATTTCTAAACTTTTCAACAACCTTCAAAGTTACAGCATTACTTAGAGAACGTTTATTAAACCGTTGTGTGAATTGATCACACACGTATTGCAGACTTCCGCTATTACGTCGGCCGATTCCGTATGAGCAAAAATAATGCTCCACAAGAAACACTTACTCCTCTGTACTTAACACCATTTTTGACAATTATGCCTTAATAATTAATTGCTTAAGGATTAGTTGACAGGTCTATAATACTAGTTAATTTGAATATGACAGCGCGCACAAAGGGACATCTATGTTTCAGTTTCAGTACTGTTTATTTTTGGCAGTACTGTAGTTAAATGAGTTAACATCAATAGAGAAAATCAGAATAAATAACTTACAAGAATATAACAGCTCTAAAAAGATGAAAGTGAAGCAAAAGTTTTTAGTCAGCAACCATTGTTTCAGAATAACCCATTGTTTTTTAAGAAAAAACTGAGTTATTCTTTGTTATTTTCTCTATTACCAGTATCAATCTATGGGTAAAAAAGAGAGTGGTATAAAAATAATGTCATATACTTGAAAAGGACCAGGGGTCGAACTTTATCGAAGAATTAAAAAATCTAATTTTAATTTTTGATTTACTCTGAGATAGCTTTAACTCTAACCTGTTATTATACGTAAGTCCGTCATAACAAATATACAAAAATCCCCTTTTCTGTAAATATTTCAACAAATCGTATAAAAACTTGTTGATTCATTAAGAGGTATCTTCGCTTTTAAGATCAAATTAAGCGTGAAGGTTTAATACTGGGAATTTGTTTAACTCTTTATGAATGGATTGCTAATTTATAGTCAATAGCTTATCGTTATAAAGTCAGAATTAATTATATTTAAACTTTATTAAAGTATTAGTTTACACCTAATATAAGTTATAGTTCAAGTCGCGGGTGCATTTCCTGCTCCAATAGGCGTAGCACATAACCATATATACCAACAATAACGGATTAATAGGAAGTCGGAGACATATCATCTACAATTTATACACTATACATACCTATGCGAATCAACAAAAATAGGTCTACAAATTAATTATAATAAAACGAAAATTATGACCAACCAACCAGAAGAACTAATAATTACAATTGCACAAACAACTATAGAACAAGTAAAAGAATATGTATATTTGGGACAACTAATTACATTAAATTAAGAAAATCAGACCAGAGAAATAAAGAGAAGGATACGGTTGGCTTGGGTATCCTTCTGAAAACTTTCCTATACACTAAAAAATAGAAAATACTCCCAATATTTAAAAACAAGAGTCTTCAACCAATGTATACTTCCTGTTCTCACCTACGGTTCTCAAACTTGGACGTTTACAAAGGAAAACATGGGAAACATAGCAAAGACCCAAAGAGCTATGGAAAGGCAAATGCTGAACATCAGGCTATCAGACAAGAAAAGTAATACTTGGATCCGCAACAAAACAAAAGTGACCGATATATTAATGCAGATAGCAAAACTTAAGTGGAAGTTCGCTGGACATACCATAAAACAGAAAGACGACAGATGGAATAAGATGATTATACACTGGAGACCATATAGTTACAAACGAAAAAGATAAAGGCCATAAATGCGATGGTCAGATGACTTAAAGAAACACGCAGGACCGAAGTGGATACAGACTGCCTACAATAGAGAGACGTGGAAGAAGGAAGAGGAGGCCTATGTCCAAAATTGGACAGCAAGGGCTGTATAGATAGATAGATAGACATACCTATGCAACACACAAATATTAATCTACGTAAATACACATTACACAAACATATAATACCTACAAACATAATAATAACAACTTTTTGGATACACATTTTCACAGAATTTTTAAAATAATTTTTTTGAAAACGATTTCCGGAGTGGAGATCGAAACATTAGTTAGCTAAACATTCAATTTTCATTACAATTAATTGTGCCTTAATGCTCACACCTCGTGTGTAGTTGCTAAATCCACCATCAGGCGCCTCCTCAGGTGGCGGATAGGGGAATGCCTCTCAGATATGGGTGGTACTGAGGAAATGAAATACTCGGGTTGAACCAAAACTAGCACATGGAAATGAGAAGCAGCATGTTCATTACTATGTTAAATGTAGAAGCCTTGATTGATACGGCTAAAATACTGTATTGGCGAAGGCAATGGGAAACCACCCCATTATACACCCTAGTAAAGTAATCATGGCATCGATTAGTGAAACAAATAATATTACTAATCATGGGCAGCGGAACTTAAGATCCGGCAGGGGAAGAAATACACAATTAAACCACCGAGCTTCTCAGGTCGCCGTGTGAACAAAACATCACCAGACATAAGGTGAAAATGATGAACCCGTGTAGAATAGCTATATGGAATGGAACAACTTTATATGAAATCTATTATCTGAAATTGACAAATTAAATATTGCTATCATGTGGGTGAGCGAACCGAGATGGCCAAATATAGGGAATTTCATAACAAACGGATACGCCGTGTTCGCATAAATCCATTCGAACATGTAAAAACTATTTATCAATATTTTTAATTTAGTTTAACTTTACTTTTGACCAAAAATTCACCGCCTGTGTAAATATATAAATGACAACATTGTCAACAGTGCTTAGTGTTATAGTGTTTGTGCGCTTAAGACTTTTACAAGAGAGACTCACCGAAAATCAGGCGCCTACAACCCAGAGCGAATTTAGACGAGGATGGAGCAATATCTCTGTTTGGCAGAAGTCGTCAAAAATCCGTCAAGGATTTACTCCTCACAAAGTTTTAAAGTGCTCTCCAAATCTGTCAAATATTTGTCCCGCTTTTAGTATACAGCAATACTTATAATACAGTAGTGCCCTTTTTGTATCAGTTAAAAGTGTTTGAAGTTTTCACATAGTTCTCTGGGTAGCCTTTGACACATAGACGTTTTGAAAGACTTGTTAACTAGTAAGTAGTATTTAGTAGAAGGAATTTTGTTTAGTTTTTTATGTATTTGTATTGACTTTATTTATGCTTTGTTTTTCTCATTTTTTCTCTTTAATAAATCGTTTTTGTACCTTTGGATAGCTTTTTGAACCGTTAGTGTTTAAGGCATTCTTATATTATAGGTAAGAGCTCTCATATTTCGTATCCAGCAATCTATGTTATACACTCTCTCTCATTCAGGACATTTTTCATGTTTGTCCTATTGTGTAGATACTAGAGCCGTTTGTTTTTCTGAAAATCAATATTATATACATTCATCCCGATATCAAACAGCTGAATACAGCTGAATGTCAAATCTGTAAATATAAATATAATCTAAGTTTGCGCTTCCACTGCTGACGCAGATGAGCAGAATATTGAAACATTCTACCATTAAATAAAAGACATGCTAAAATAAATAAAGAAACACTAAACAAAAATAGTTATGGGAGACTTTTACGCTAACATTGGGCAGAAGGTAACGTAAAACACCACAGGAAACTTTGGCTTGTGAGCGAGAAATCAAAGAGGTGAACGTCTAATCGAATTTTTTCAAGAAAATAACTTCGTCATTACAAATACTTCGTTTCAATTTATCGACGACGCCAGAAAGGCATTTGTACATGTGCAAATCTCCTCAAGATGGACAATGAAGTCGAATAGTACGGAATCAAATAGCTTACATCTTAATAAACTACCGATATAAAATATTACATAGCTCAATTATCATTCCGTTTGATTTAATTGAATTGCTTAGGCATATATTAAAATCAAAACAGAAAAATAATCTTCCATTATCAATCTATACTTCGAATATAGATCAATATTTTGATATTATCGAATTACAAGACTATCAACTAGACACAAGAATTGTGTTTATCTTAAATATTTCTTTAACTGGTGGAGAATAATATACTTTATATCGTCCCTATCCAATACCAATACTGTTTAATCGAACAGGTCTTTATTTAATATTAACAACAACACATAAATACATTGCACGAAACGATGATTCATTGTTACACCTAGTCTTGAGTCATGCAAAAGCTTGCGAGCTCGAACCAAGATCTGTACCCCATTAACAGCGATGTTATATGCGAAGCCAAACTCCTGCTGCGACAAGAGCGCCTTCCCAGATCGTGCCAGACTTCGCCAAAGTAGTGTTGGCCAAAGATAACAACGTCCAGAAGATCAACACGACCTTTGGCTCATAATAGTTTCTGACCCACTGCATATTACCATTGAATACGAGTCCAGAGACCTCAAATCGAAGATCATCCACACCAACCATGTGTTTAAACTACAGCCCATGAATAATTGGTCGTACAAGAGTATATTCCAAAAATTGATCGACGTCCATGACAATGTTCACTACAATCACTTCCCAGATAAGATCCATCTTCCCGACTTAAAACCACTGAAGCTTAGCAAGATCAATACTGAAGACCTCTAGATATCCCATCACAAACTCAATCAGTATTCTGAAGAACTCGACAAAGTAATCAATGAACCATTCGTCAACAAACATCTCAGCTACTCTGAGATAGCGCGTAATAGTCGCCATTGTGACTCTTATTGTTCTTTACATCACATTTTAATGCAAATCCAAGAGAATATGCAAGATGGGAATTGGCAATAACAATGACAATGATAGCCTTCTCCACCAAGACACTCAGAGACATACTTTGTCAGAAAATGGAAGAAAATCCTACCAAGTCGAAGACCCAGTATCCACCTAAGCGACTCCATAAACGAAGAAGAGCAGATCCAACTAAAGGGCCAACAAACAGACAGTATAAAAGTTGCTGCCACGTACCAACTTTCTTTTAAAAGGGGGAGCTGTTTTATGCATTGTACCAACCAAGGGAGCTGTTTTATGCATTGTACCAACCAAGGTTACTTATAACGACGATTCTTAGGGTATTAGGTTTCAAGTTCCAACTACCAGAGCCAATAAGTATCCCTGCACATGCAGTATCAGCGGAGTTAACGAGACCCGAGGTTTTTACACGTTCCCACTGAGAAAGCAGCCACCATATTATAAATTAATTTGTCGTTCTCTATATTAACTCATTATCATTTTATTTGTAGCACGTTGCTTTGCTCTTTGTATTTTCAAAATAAAATTTTTGTTTAAAAAGTCGAAAAAGTGTTTCGTGATACAAAATATGTATAAGTATGCCTTTAGTCATTACAAACTTACTTTTTCTGAAAATATTTTATAATAAAATAAAAACGATTTACTCTTTTTTTTAGTTAGTCATTAATAGTCTAGAAGTACCTATTAAATAAATATGATAAACATTAAAAGTAATTTAATGATACACAGTTTTAAGAGAGTGATTCAGATCCACTTATTGTTCCAGACATTGAACTTAACTTTTTTTATTGTAAAGTAAAAAAGGTGTTTAAAAATATATGCTCGTATGAACAAAAAGCCAAGGTTAATCCATAGTTTAGTCCGTCGGTTGAATCTTCTTATTATTAAATATATAGGTATGCATTGTATAAAGTATATAGCCCAGTCTGGTTATACAAAAATCATCGATTTCACGGCAAAATGTTACGCAGATATCTGAAGCTTTTAAGACATAGGTGGGGGTTACTAGATGACGAATAGATAAAAAGATACTCCTATTTTTACCTTGCGTTTTTTTTAAACAATAATTTATGGGCAGAATTTGATTTTTTATCTATAAGTTTTTTCCCTTATAATTTAAATAAACAATAATTATACCATTTTTGTATATCAAGTATATCTTTATTTTCCCGTTTGTTCAATTAAAATTGATAAATAATTTACGGAGATATTTGCAAAAAAGCAGTTTTTTGCACTAATTTATAAATTTAATTAATTTTTTTATTAACAAAATAAAATGTTATTAATACATTTCAACATTGATGAATTACCGTCCTTTAAATTTATGCGAAATTTCCCCCCGATCGGTCAAATAGTTTAAAAGTTATTCAATTTGTTTATCCCTGGGACTAATTATTTAAACTATTGAGCTTGCCCTATGCATGATGCTAGACACATTCAGCAAATTTCATAGGATTCTTTAAGACTATCTCAGAAGTTAAATGAATATTGAGTTTTCATCGAAATTATTTACAAAATAAACGTTTGAAAAAGGGGTATGTTTTTACTTATAAACAATTGTAATAACTTCTACATTTTTCAAGCTACAGACTTGTACGTACAACCATTAGATAGCTGGTAAAAAAACTCACATTTAACAAAAAAAATAAACCTTCTATGAACAATAGGAACGGAGTTAGCGACAATTTTTTTGTTAATTATATCTCCATTGTTTATAAACATTAAGAAGTAAAATTTGCACAAATTTTGAATGAAAATCTAAACTCTATATTGAATTTTTTAGGGATAAAATTCATTCAATTTTTCAAAACTTAAAACCTTTCGAAACGAAGTTACTTTCGAAAGATCGACATAGGAAAGTGGAGGGGAAACTGTTTTAGCTCCTCGCTGCAAAATTTAATATTATGGTTACGGATTTATCATTCAAAAGCTTCAACGGTTCTGTAGGAATTTTATCAGGTCCATTTGCTTTTCCATTTTTAGCGTTTCTTATTGCGTATTCTCCTTCTTCTTTCAATATGTCTGGCCCAGTTGCATTGATTATCGTTGTTTCTATCGTCTTCAAATAATTCATTCAGGTATTCTGTCCATCTTTTTATTTTGTTCTCTAGATCTACAATAAGATTTCCATCTTTGTCTATAAGTTTACCTATTTGGCATTTCTTTATGCTTCCTGTTTGAACTATTGAACGCATCGTACTTTTTCTAATAAATTTCCATTTCTTCACATTGTTCTTTAATCCACTCCTCTTTGGCTTCTTTTATTCTCTTTTTTATGTGTTTATTTATTTCTTTGTATTTGTCTGGGTAATTCTTCATCTTTCTTCTTTGTTCCATCAAGTCTAGTATATCTTGTGTCATCCACACCCTTATTCTTTGTTATTGTTTTTGTAAGATGTTTCTTTCCTGCTGTTTGTATAGCTGTATTTATGTACTTTAATTTTTGGTTAACGTTGTTAGTATCGTTAATTTGTTGCTGCACTGAACGGAGGTTTTCATTTATTTCTTCTCCTGTTTCTTGTCGTATATTTTTGTTTCCAAGTTTATTTAAATCTAGTGCCTTTCTGTGTGGTCTAATCTTTTTTGGTCTCGCCTCTATCACAGTAACTACCGGGTTATGATCAGAGCCTATATCAGCTCCTGGGTACGTCTTAGTACATTTAACAGCATTATGATACCTCCTTGCTATCATAATGTAGTCTATTTGATTTCTCACTATTTTTTCTTTGGTAAGTTGTGGAGATGTCCATGTATATAACCGTCGAGGAGGTAATTTGAAAAAGGTATTTTTTATTACGAAGTCTTCACTTTGGCAAAATTGAATCAATCGATCTGCTCTGTCATTTCTGTTTCCAAGCCCATATTTTCCTACTTGTTCTCCTACCTTTACCTTGACCCACCTTGGCATTAAGCTCGCCCATTAATATGTTAATGTATGGAAAGACTGACTTAATAAGTGAAGACAAACAACCTGCAACAAAAAGGTTCAGACCTGACAGTGAAGTCGAATAAATGAACCAAATTTTAACTTTTAAACCAACGTATGTAAAGAAAATAAAAAAAAGTAAAGTTCAATAAACATTGCAAAATTTAATAAGGCAAGTGATGAAAAAATCGACTTATTTTATCAAAGCGGTAAGGCAGATTAGATTAATATTGTATCATATTTGTAAGAAAAATAGAATAAAAATCAATATTGTTAATTATAAAAATACAAACAATTATAATTAATATAAGGAATATAATAATATAATGTGTAAAAAATTACCTGAAATTTAATTTATAAAATATATAAGTATTATTACATCATTGATATAAAATGAAAAAATATTTGTTGATTTTCCGGGATTTTCCGAGATTTTTGGGGGGTGAAAATTATGTCATCATTATTAATACTGCGACAGACTATTCGAGCAAATTAAAAAAAAGTAATTATTTAGGGTGAATTTCAAATGGACTCAGTTTTTCCGAGTTTTCCCATATTTTCCGGCCAGTGAAAACTATGTAGTTATTCATATTTCGACGAGCAATCCCAGAATAAAAAAAAGAGGCTTGCAGCTGCAAAGGAAGCCAAGATAATGTAAATTTTTCCTACGTGTTGCAATTTGAAGTTCCGATGCCGAAAAAAAAAAAACTGAGCTGAAACAGATACCCTCTCCACTTTTCTATGTCGATCTTTCGAAAGTACCCGGCGTTTCGAAAAATTAGATAAATTTTATAGCTATAAGTTTCAATATAAAGTTTAGATTTTCATTCAAAATTTGTGCAAATTTTACTTCTTAGTGTTTATAAACAATGGAGATATGATTTTTTTAAAAATAGTCACTAACTTCGTTCCTATCGGTCATAGAAGGTTTTTTATTTTTTAATGTGAGCTTTTTTACCAGCTATCTAATGGTTGTACGTACAAGTCTGTAGCTTAAAAAATATAGAAGTTATTACAATTGTTTATAAGTAAAAAACATACCCCTTTTTCAAACATTTATTTTGTAAATAATTTCGATGAAAACTCAATATGCATTTAACTTCTGAGATAGTCTAAGTCTTAAAGAATCCTATGAAATTTGCTGAATGTGTCTAGCATCATGTATAGGGCAAGCTCAATAGTTTAAATAATTAGCCTCAGGGATAAACAAATTAAATAACTTTTAAACTATTTGACTGATCGGGGGGAAATTTCGCACAAATCTAAAAGATGGTAATTCATTGATGTTTAAATGTATTAATACCATTTTATTTTGTTAAAAAAAAAATTAATAAAATTTATAAATTAGTGCAAAAAAAACTGCTTTTTTGCAAATATCTCCGTAAATTATTTATCAATTATAATTGAAAAAACGGGATAATAAAGATTTCTTGATATAAAAAAATGATTTAAATGTTGTTTATTTAAAATATAAGGGAAAAAATTTATAGACAAAAAATCAAATTGTGACCATAAATTATTGCTTAAAAAAAACGCAAGGTAAAACTAGGAGGATCTTTTCATCTATTCATCATCTAGTATCCCCCACCTATGTCTTAAAAGCTTCAGATATCTGCGAAACATTTTTCCACCTTTTTTTTAACCCAGGACTGGGCTAATACAAGAAGCACAAACCGTATTAAATTATCTTATTAAAAAACTTTCGAAATAATATCGTAACTTGGGGCAATACTGACACAGAATTCACGTTTTTTTAATATGACAAATTTAAGTTTATTAATTTATAAAGGAATATTTATTACCTAAATAAATATTTTTTATTTAGTAAAAAAATAACATGGCTTATAAAGAAATAAAGACTTTAGAAAATTTATAAAACAATATATGTATGGTCTTTAAATGATTAAAGCGTGTATCAGTCTTACATATTCCATAACAACACCGCTTCGTTGTTGCTGTTGGTAGAGGTATTATAATAATAATCGATTAAAAAATTGATTTGCTAATTGTGGCACTTTATTTTTTTTTAATAACTAGACTTTCTTTGGTATTCTTAAAATTAATTACCTATATTATTTATATTACTCACCGAACCTGTTTGTTAACAAAATGCCTGTTCGAAAAAAAATGGCTGACATTATTTGTGACGAAAAGTCCTATGAGTACCTATCAAATTTGTGTGGCCATAGCCTATTTGATTGCAGTTTTATAGTGAGTTTCTCTCCTTATTTCATGTTTGAGTAAAAAATGTTGACTAAAAAAGAAGAACCTATTTCTTTTTAATTAAAAAAAAAACATGTCTGTACTCTAAATTAAAACAAATTTTGAAAATATAGAAATTATTAGCTGTCTCATTTCTCAGGTCATTTTCCAAATTTCAATTATTTTTCAATGTATTTTACAAGGCAGATCAGGAGTAAATTTTTAAATCCGCCCATTGTATTTTCGGTCATTGTAGCGAATCAACAGAAAATTATCAAAAACGTAATTCGCAATCTTGCAGTTCTGCATAGTCAAAAAATTAGGGAAACGGTCTACTTCTGTAATTGTTCCAGAAATGCTTCCCCATTCACAATGACTGCTAATTTATTAAATGCAAATCGAGTTGTTTTGAGTCAAACAGGTATATGACACATTTTCGGAACCTGACTGCAAGTTCTGCATCCAATTTTGAATAAGTAATGCCCTATAAAAATTAAATGTTTACCTAACAGAAACCAACATTTTAATAAAACATTTCTCGATACAACTTAGTTTAGGAATTAAGTCTGCCATAAAGAAGGTAGTGATACACCCAGGCAAATGTAATATACATTAAATTACATTTCCTATTTAATAAAAAGTTGGTAGATAAATAAATAGGTACTACCCACAATTCAGTAGCAATATTGAAAGAAAAAAAAACTAGAAGAAGCATTCTTAATTTTAAACCAATATAAATCCATATTTTGAGAATTTTTCAAAATAAAATAGTACTGGCTTTTATCGGATCGTATCATAAATGTTAACTCACACCAATATGGTGACAATATCTATGATAGGGTGATGTGGGGCAACTGGACCCAGGGAGTGTCTGAGTTATACCTTTTTCATTCTTAAGCTGTAAATGTATTTAAGTTTTTTGCTGTTGGCTGTACTGCAAGAATGTGCCTTCCCTCCAAAACATAAATTCTAACCTTCATAGTACTTTTGGTTGCTGGTTGCTGTGAGAAGTACAATTTAAATTCGTAGTTATTTTTTATGAAATCAACGTGGCGTGCTTGTGATTTACGTTCTTGTTTTGATTATCAAAGTAATTGTTTTTACCATGTATTTTAGTGTAAAAGTGTTAATTACTATTAACAATGTTTAAATTAGTTTTGCATGCTTATATTATTAGTTTTGAGGTTAGAATGGGGGTCCAGTTACCCCGAGAGCTATTCCCAAACAGCACAGTACGTTTTGAGTACAGTAAAACCTCGATACCTAAATACCTTCAATATGTACTAGGTACGTACCTTCAGTACGTACTAGGTATGTACCATCAATTGGAAAATGTACGTCTTATGTACGTATTAAGTACGTACTTCGTACAGCAAAGTAGATACATTGTACATACTTTATGTCCCATCAGTACGTACTTAGTTTGTCTTATGTACGTACTTGTGCTTACTGGGTTGTTCTTTCGGGTTAACTGGGACCCATATCGTGAGTAACTGGGTCAGGGCCTGGTCCAGTTACCCCTCAGGACCTAAACTTTTTTCCATCCTTTACTTTTTCAAAGCCTAGGTTATATCAGATTGTTTTTGTTTCAGAAAATAGTACGAACGTACATAAGAAAAACTCAGAGTGGTGCTGGCTCCCCATATACCTAAGGAAGACTACGGAAGACCTTGATAGGGCAATTGAGGATATTAGAACTACCTTTAGAATAGTCGAAAGAACAGAAGCTAGTTCTGCAAACGAAGTTCAAGTAGATAAAGAAAGCCCTGTCTCGCCAATTGGACCTTCTTTACAAACATGTAAATCATTTGAGGAATTGTTGTTAGGAATGATGAAAAAAGATAAAAGACCACAGAGTTCAGGAAAGAAACGAAGAAGACTGGTCACTAAATGTGAAATTGTCACCTGCAAATATTATCTAATAAAAAAGAACAAGCGGAGAAAGAAAAAATTAAAGAAATTGAAAATGAGCTTTTAAAATACAAGAAAAAGAACAGTTTTTCTTATATATCAGAAAGTAATGATGATGTTGATTTGTAAGATATTGTAGAAGAAAATGAAAGATATTTAGAGAGCGAGAAGAAATTTTCTGTAATAATATTAATGAGCAGACCTGTGGAAATTTCCAACAACTAGGCCTTAAACAAATTGTCAAAAAAGTTGGTGAATATGTAATCTTTAAGTATGTTCAGTTTTAATAAACTCTTTAAATGTAAGTTTATAAACTCTTTAATGTAATGGCATTAAATACAAGTTGTTAGCTGCAAATTGTGTAGAATTCGTTCATAAACCTTATCTGCTATACGAGACGATACCCTTACATTGAGTATGGTTTCAAATCGGCTCAATTTAAATTATTGTTTGAGGTTTCTGTGAAAAGTGTAAAGATATGCAATCAGACCCAGATAGCCCACAATGATTTCTATCAGCTCTATTTTATTATTACTGTAATACTCTTAATCAATTAAGGTTCCATACATTTAAATAGTATTAAATAAAGGTCATGTTTTTATACAAATAGTTTAAAATTTACTTATACTTTGATCATTAGGTAACTAAAAATCTGAGCCGAACGCAGATTTGTTGTGAACAACAAATTTTCTAGAACATGAAAAACGAAAACAAAACTGGAACAAACCCAAAAATTTTGTTTCCAGTAAGCAGACTATATTTTATTTTGTTTCCTTTGTTTACTTTGTTTTGTTTTTGTTTCCGGTCGTTTTCCACTGCCGAACGCAGATTTGTTGTGAACAACAAATTTTCTAGAACATGAAAAACGAAAACAAAACTGGAGCAAACCCAAAAATTTTGTTTCCAGTAAGCAGACTATATTTTATTTTGTTTCCATTGTTTACTTTGTTTTGTTTTTGTTTCCGGCCGTTTTCCACTGACTGTCACGAAGAAGTCAAAGCAGTTTACTAATTTAACTGAGCTATGCTAATGGTTCGAAGATGCTAATACTAAACGTTAACCAGAAGGTTACACGAACTTTACTTTACAGTTTTACTTCAATCTTTAAACAACATGTTTAGAGAAGACATTTTTTATTTTTTTTTTTGTGGCTGGTTGATACTGAATTGCTTGGAAAAAGGAGTTTATTTCTGTCATGCATAAAACTCATTGCATTATAACTACTTTACGTACACTTAATATTGTGAGATTATGTTTTTACTTGTTCTGTCAATTCCTATCCAGTTGGTCTCGAAATAATTGGCATTTCTTTGGACAAATCCACTTTTTTTAATTTTATTTGATTTATTTTAATAGTTGTCATACTTTGGGTAGATACCACAAATCTCTGTTTCTGGAAGGCATCTATTAGGGGTAGGGTAAGGAGGGGAATGGCGTTTACTTAAAGGAAAACATGGTGTATTTTTTAAATTATTTATTATAAGCCCAAACTAAAAAAATTAAAATCTTCAATTATTGTGTAATCAACAATTTAACAACAAAAGCATATATTTTTAAACCCACTAGTAGTAGGAAAACATTTAAAAAAACATGTTTGAGCGGCATTACGCCTGACGTTAGGTTAAATATTTTTTGTCATTTTCTGATACATAAGTCACGTATGTATCCATCTGGTGAATCCCATTCTGAACATATGACATTAGCCCACAATTCGTAGCTGAAGCAGTGATACCACAACTCATCATTTTTTCGGATTCTACGCAAAAACGCATTTGTTATAATCATCAGTCACATCAATTTCATTATCTCTATCATCGTCGCAAAGGTGCTTATTTTTAACCGGTGCATCTTAATCCTCTGATAAACTTTCTGAAAAATTTTTCTTTTATAAGATTTTTGTTTCATGACTTTTGGTATCAATTTATAATCTTCTTTAGTCTTACTGTTTTGCTATTTTAATCTCGTCTTTGTTCTCTGAAAATAATTTTCATAGGAATCGCACTTAATATGGTAGCCAATTTTTTTTCGTTTTCTGTGACCTGGTTTAGAAGATGTGCAATAGTGAGTGTCGTTGCTATATCAGCAAAGAATACCGAAGTTTTATGCCCATTAACGAGTTCCAAAACAAGTTCACAGCATCTATCCTTATTTGATGAACCTGCCAAAGTAGATGTATGTCCTGAAACTATACCTATACCACCAGATTTTGAATCTTCATACTTATGGACAATTGGATTATGGTTTTCAGCGATTGGTTCTGATTCTAGGGCCATTAGCGAAGCTGTCAGAAACTCTTGACGTGTGAATTTGAGTTCAATGGGTAAATTTTCGTGGCTCGAAACCCAAATTTTGCTTGACTTGTAATCGCAATTTGTATGTATGCTTTATTGAAAAGACCTACAATATCGTATGGAGTTATCTTACACATTAAATTAGTCTTCATGTGCCTGTTGGATTCATGTCTATAACCAGATATAAGCATGCAGCGGCTGTGTTCTGTGAGCATTGTGTGGTGGAATGGAAAGCGTTCCATGCGGTTTTGCTTCTTCTTCTTCTTCAAGTGCCCTGTCCGTTGCGAACGTTGGCTATTAACATGGCAATTTTGATCTTATTTGCGGCGCTTCTGAATAGTTCGACCGATGTGAGCCCGAACCACTTCCTCAGATTTTGGAGCCACGAGTGTCTTCTCCTGCCTGGCCCTCGCTTACTGTCTATTTTTCCCTGGACAATCAATTGCAGTAGACGGTACTTATCGTGTCTCAATATGTGGCCTAGATATTCAAGCTTTCTTTGTTTAATTGTATTCACGATTTCTTTCTCCTTTCCGATTCTTTGGATTACCTCTGTGTTGGTGACATGTTCGGTCCAGGATATACGAAGAATGCGTCAGTACACCCACATTTCGAATGCTTCTAGTTTTCTCGTGAGCGTCTCCGTCAGCGTCCAGGCCTCCACACCATACAGTAAGATCGGAAAAATGTAGCATTTAACTAGACGTAGTTTTAGGGGAAGAGACAAATCCCTGCTTATGAGGAGCTTTTTCATATTGCTAAATGCTGCTCTAGCTCGTTCTATTCTCGCCTTAATTTCTGTGGCCTGTTCCCATTTTGCATTTACGTTGGTGCCAAGGTACACATAAGATTCTACATGGTCAATTAGTATGTTACTTATCCGTAACTGTCGAGCAGGCTGTTGCTTCCTGCTTATCAGCATCCACTTTGTCTTCTTGAAGTTGAGGCTCAGGCCGTATTCCTCACTAACTGAATAAAACTCTTTCCATTATCTGCTGTAATTCGTCTATGGTACTGGCAAGGATCACCGTGTCGTCGGCATATCTTATATTGTTTGTTAACTCGCCGTTTATTTTTATGCCCTCATTTGCATTTTCC
Source organism: Diabrotica undecimpunctata (assembly GCF_040954645.1). Lineage (NCBI taxonomy): Eukaryota > Metazoa > Arthropoda > Insecta > Coleoptera > Chrysomelidae > Diabrotica > Diabrotica undecimpunctata. The sequence continues at coordinate 2,042 of NW_027312388.1, read as the reverse complement.
ATACATTTATTAAATATTTCTTCGGAATAAATATTGAATAGGAGTGGGGATAATATACAACCCTGACGGACACCTCTTTTGATCTGCACACTTTTAGTGAGTTCGTTGCCAATTTTTGCTCTTGCTGTTTGACCCCAGTATAGGTTTGCCACAATTCGAATGTCCTTGTCGTCAATACCTGTCTTTCGCAGAATATCTATCAATTGTTCATGATTGACATTGTCAAATGCTTTTCTAAAATCTACAAAGCACAAATACACGTCCTTATCAACGTCTCTACACCGCTGTATAAGCACCTGGAGAGCGAAAATTGCTTCTCTAGTTCCAAGTGCTTTCCGAAAGCCAAACTGCGATCTATCAATATTTGACTCACATTTATCATATATTCTTCTATGAATGATCTTAGTGAAACGCTTTAGTGACATGATTAATCAAGCTTATAAGCCGGTAGTCATCACAGATCTGGGCCTTTGGTTTCTTCGGGATTGTAATAAATGTTGACTGCAGCCAGTTCTCGGGATTTTACCGCTATTATATATGTTTTTAAAAAGTTCAACTAGATTATCAAGGAACTGTTTGTCTGATTTACATAGGATCTTTAATATTTCGCAGGGTACATTGTCCGGACCTGCTGACTTATTGTTCAGCACTAAAAAACAATAAGTCAGCAGGTCCGGTTTTGCTTGCATAAATTAAATCACAAAAATGGAAAAAGGAAAGTATTTTTAAAGTGAGTAAACAATTTAATTCCTAGCTGAGCGCTTTCCACTTACAAAGCCATCTTCAGAGCTATGGTCAAGTATTTAAGTATCACTAATAGGAGAGATCATTTGGTAACAAAATTACTGAATTTTTTTGCCATTAAGCTGGTTCTATTTATTTTTCATTGAAAAACACAAAAAAGGCTGTACACTGGATTCCACAATAAACATTAAAACTATTTTTGGTTATGGTAAGGATATCAGAACCCGACCATTTATTAGAGTTAAAGCAGCAGATCTGCTTGCTCTCTCTCTGCTGCCTTAACTCACCTTTTCGTCCAGTTTGTAGGACGAAATCACAATTACACTCTCATAAAGGAATTTTAAATATATATATAATATATATATAATATATAATATATATATATATATATATATATATATATATATATAAATATATATATAGATATATATGTATATATATATATATATATAAATATATATATATATATATATTTATATATATATATATATATACATATATATATATATATATATATATATATATATATATATATAATATATATATATATATATATATGTAACAAATCTTCTACGTGTATGCAACCACCCTGTAGGTCGCGCTGTCTCGTGAATACACGTGTAATGCCCGGACTACACGAGGCTAGTTTTTCAAACCAGCACCTAGTATTACTAGCTTCATGTATACAGATAATACAGAACTAGCTTCGCGTGTAGGCTAGTAAGCTAGTGAAAAAAGACAGTAAGCCAGTGCCTTCACCTAGGATAGTCTAATAGCATGGAGTTTTATTTTGTTAAACTACTCAAGTTCCCTTTTTTTGGTTTTACTATCCTGGCTTGTGTACCCCCCTTGTCTGGCCGTAAAGCTAGTGTTTTCGAACGGCAAGTGCATAGTGTCGACCTGTTTTATTTTTTCAAAGAGATAACCACGTGTTTATAAAACTAATATGCCAAAATTAAGTGCCAAGAATAACTTAAAGTTTGTACAAATGTATCGTGAGGAAAAATGTCTGTGGAACGCCACTATTCCATCATATAAAGGTAAGTCTATTCGTGATTCAGCATTACAAAAAAAAATTGGCAAATTATTAGAACTCGGCATAGAAATATCGATCAAAGACATAAAAATGAAGATAAAAAAATTTACGAGCAACTTACTGTCAGGAGTTGTGAAAAATTGAAAAATCAAACACGTCTGGAGCAGGTTCTAAGGTCGATTATAAGTCAAAATTAAACTGGATCGATGAAATGCACAGTTTTATTAAATGTGTACCAATGAAAAGGACTCTGAGATAGCGC
>NW_027312387.1:0-30989 GCF_040954645.1 Diabrotica undecimpunctata | reverse complement strand
ACGCGCTATCTCAGAGTGTATTGGGATTTTTCTGTCTTTTAAAATGAAGCTCAACTTACCAAAAAGCCGCCCATGACAATTGTGTCCTTCTTTTAATTTTTAGGGGTTTGCTTTTCTTTTTTGTATTTTAATTGCATGTCCTACGATATATTAATTGTTCTAGCTTTCCTTTTTTTATCTAGTTATTGGGCAATAATTCCTTTGGTTTAATCCATTTAGCGTGTGGGAAATCTTCCTTCCCTCCTGGTCGTTTTCCTTTCGTTTTTATTGGATTTTACCCTCAATCATCAGTTTTACTAGATATGTTTGCGAAGTATCTCAGATAACTACTAATTTAATTTTGTTAACAGTATAGTGTTGTGCTTTAATTGGTTTATAATAAAAATGTCGATAGCTCGATGCTCTACTCATGATATTAGCAACATTTTTCTTAAGCCCAGCGTTAAAACCCACATTTATATGGTAGTTATTTTTCTTTGTTTAACGACCTTTTACATCCATGTATGAGACTCCTATATGGGCAATAAGAAAGATTAAGGTGTTTAATAGATTTAGTTTACTTTTCTGAAATACTACTGATTCTCGTTATGTACGAGTGTTTTATAATTGAGTTATCGTGGCGATAAGCAAATTTGTGTTTTGATCTCTTCTCCTAACAGCCGTCTTTGTTTGTAATAGTGGGAATTTAAAAGATCGGCCACTTCGAAATTAGCAGTATTTTGATGTTGGACGTATAGTGATGTTTTTATAAGAGTATTAAGTCTTTCTGATATCTGGTGTAGGACCATAATTTTTTGCTTATCCTGTCTCAGTTTGTTTATCAATGAGACCAGCTTATGACAAGGCTAAAATTAAGTAATTCGTTATTCTTACAAGAATTTTCATATAATGTATTTATATAGAAATGTAGCCATAAGCTCCCCTACTATTGAGACTCAGCAGATTCCGACGCTCCGAAGTTATAAAAAGGAATAAATCAATATTTTTATTATTATTGTAATTATTATGTTTCAATAGTCAATTTTAATCATCAAATGTAGTAATTTGTAGAAATTTTCAAAATTAATACTTTTAATTTTCGAAATAAAGATTTTTTTTTGGGAACTTAATGAACAAGAAACATTTCTGGCGCTGCGAACCACAGGATATTTCATACAGAAACTTAGTCGTTTCCTGGTCTACAATAGTTCGATTACATCCTGAAGAACCTGGTAAAAGAGAAAAATGTATTGGAAATCAATCACGATCATCTTTGCGTAAGTTTTTCCTTTCTTTACCATTGTTTTATGAGCATTTTGTTATTTTTATTGAATATTTTAATTAGATACATTGAATTTATTTATATTATTTGAAACATTTTTATTTCTACCGATTTTTTATATATATTTGCATTTATATTTTACATGTTTGCATATATTTTATGAGTACATTGAATGATATTTCCCCAAAATAGTATCAAAAATTTAAGTTTACTATTCGATAATTTGAATTTGAAAATAAAAAGAAATCTACAAACCTCTAAATCCAAGCCTGCATCTACATTACGTTCCAAAATGCCGATGACCAATAGCTATATTGCTAGCCTTTGCTCAATTCTGTCCGAATTCTCTTCTGGAGGACAACCTCTCCACCTTTATCAAAGCAGTAGATAATTTAATAGTTTTCTTTAGGCACCCAAGACTTAAATCCGTCCTAAGAGTTTATTTTAAATTCCCACGTCGTATCTCGAAGTAAGGCAGAACTTAGAAATTTCCTAAATTATTCAAATAAAACTAATTGGACAGATATTCGTCCAGCTTTATTAACCAAAATATGGAGACAGACGTTCCGAAGACATATTAGTAACACAATTATCCACCACCGTCAAAAACATAGCGAATCCTACGACACTTCAAAGAATAACTACAAATCTGAACGATTTACTCATATAACACACCACTCTAAACGACAATCTCATACCAGTAACTTTCAAAACCCCATATTTTAAAAGCATTGCCCTTAAAACCTTTTTGCACTGGAATCGATGAGCCTTATTGTGAATACTTATCGAATTTCGAACTAAATTCCCTTGAGGAAGCCCCCTCAAAAGTGTATTACATATGATAACACACAAAAATCAACAACAATACATGAACTTCCTGAGGCCAACAAAACAAAAAGCCCCCAATGAAAAATAAACACTATCAATCTTCAAATAATCAAAGATCACAAACTTCCAACCCACGCACTCAAACTATGTGAGACCTTCGAACTCACAACACATCTTTCCGTAACACAGAGCCCAACTTTAACTTCACTTCACAACAGAACTACAATTTTCCTTAAAGACAGAATTTCGGTTCTTTCCGAACGAACAAAATCAATCTTTCCAACGAAACTATCAAGGAAACAATGCCCCGAAAAATCTTTAACAAAGAATAAACTAAATATAAAAACTCCTCGAACCCCAACGCAAATTTTGCCACTCCAATGAGTGGTGTTCAAACTGTCACGACCAGAAAACCATCAGCCCATGACAATTAACCACTCACAGAAGCCACAATTTTAATATAGATTCAAATGATATCCAATATTTTTGAAAATGATTTCGAAAATTTTGAATCCGAACAAGAGTCCGATTTGCTTGATGAAAATTCATCAGAATTTTCAAGCCATCCCGTTAGACCTAGCATCCACGTTCTGTATAAACCTACATAATATAGAAAGTTTCCCTGGGTTGCCCTGTTTCGTCACACCCAAAACACATCTGCGCGTTTTGATTGACACCGGCGGATCCCATTCGATTATAAATCCGCGAGCTCTCCGACTAATTTGATATAAAAGACCTATTTATCAAAAACCCTTTTTTGCTAACATGGATAAAAATTGACCACAGGAAGCGCAATAAATCATACTGAAAGTGATCGTTACCCACTTCCTCAGATAGATGAGATCCTGGATAACTTATGAAAAGCCACTTATTTGACCGACATTAGATTTAGCTCAAGGTTACCATCAGATTGAAGTTCATCCAGATTCTATTCGAAAAACAGCCTTTTCAGTACCTGCATGGTCACTTTGAATTTTTTACGTATGCCTCTTTGGTTTAAAGAATAGTCCCAGCAACATTCGAAAGATTAATGGACAATATCTTAGGCCCTTTATTTTATAAGTTTTGCTTCGTCTACATGGACGATGTCATTATTTTTTTCTAAGTCACTGCAAGAACACTTAGTTCATATCGCAACTATTTTTGACACATTCAGAAAAAATAATTTAAAAATTCACATTCAGAATTGACACATTCAGAAAAAAAAATTTTAAAATTCAGCTAGAAAAATCCGAGTTCCTCACGAAAGAAGTTTCTTTCTTAGGTCACTTAGTGGACAACCGAAGGAATCAAACCTACCCCAGACGAAAATCGAAGCTATACAAAACATACTCTTCTACCAAAAACAGTAAAAGAAATTAAATCATTTCTTGGATTAATCGGTTACTACCGAAGATTCATTCCAATTTTGCAAAAATAACGTCCCCATTTTCGAGATGTACTCGAAAAAGAGCAACCATTGACACCTACTAATCCAAATTATTTGGAATGTTTTGCAAAATGCAAACAATTGTTTACATTTTGCAAAACTAATTCCCTAGTTCTACAACATTCAGACTTCGAAAAGCCTTTTGTACTGACTACAGACGCCTCTAATATAGGTATAGGTTCAGTATTAACTCAAGACAACCAACCTATTGCCTGCTATTCTCGTACTCTTAATTCCGCAGAACAAAACTACTACCACCATCGAAAAAGAACTTTTAGCCATACTAGATTCTTGTAAACACTTCCGTACGAATTTATACAATCAAAAATTCACTGTAGAAACAGATCACAATCCTCTCGTATGGATCTACAAAATTAAAGACCCCCACTTCTAGATTAGCCAGATGGAGACTTAAACTAGAAAAATATAATTTTGAACTCAAATATAAAAAAGGTAAAGGAAAAATCAAGTTGCCGATGCCCTTAGCCGAGTCCGAATAAATGCCCTAAGCTCTAGTTCAGAATGTGCTGAACCACCAGACAATTTCGACATTGACGATTTCCTTGCTGAATTTGACAATTTACAAGACAGTTCTAACACACAACATACATCATTTGAGAACCCTATCACAGGAATAGAGATTTCACCTGAACCAATTAATTTATCCTCAAACCAAATTATTTTCAAAACCAGAGTCAAATAATTTTGAAATAAAATACAAAAGAATTTTTAATAAACACCGTTACACCGTCACTTTGACAAATAATTGGGAAAACAGAAATAGCAAATACTTTTCATAATATCCTCAGACCAAACCAAAAATTAACAATGACAATCATTCTCGAATTTAGACCTTTTATCTGTAACTATTTTAAAGAAAAAAAAATTCCACAGTCAAAGCAATATTTGCAATATACTACTTCAGGACATAGAAGAAGAAAAATCAATAAATAGAGTGCATAAAGAAATATCACGTAGAAAACCACAACGGAATAATTGAAACTTACAAGCACTTAAAACAAAAAAATTTATTGGCCCTCAATGCAGACAACTATTTCGAATTTTATCAATAAATGCGGTACGGACCTGTTTTAACCTGGTACGGACATGTCAGAAGAGCAGACAAAATCGGTGGCATAAATAGAATAACAGAGTGGAGCCCGATAGGAAGAAGAAAGAGAGGCAGACCCCGAAGATCTTTCAGAGATGAGGTAAACGAAGCAATGAGTAGAAGAAACCTACAGGAAGGGGACTGGCTAAACAGGAAAGATTGGAGAAAACGGTTGGGTGAGGATAAGTGAATACTGTGGAAAACTGTGGAAATCCTTAGTATATATATATAATATATATATATATATATATATATAATATATATATATCAATAAATGCGAAATTTGCCTAAAAAATAAATACGAACCGCCGTCATTAAATAATTCTTAAATATCCACAAAATCAAAATACATTTTACAACAGTAAATAATTCCTCCTCAAACTCTCCTGTAGAAGCGCTTTCATTCAACTCTTATTAAAAAACTTAGGACCTTACAAGCCCAAAATCCAAACGATTCGTTAGATGATATTATAACACATGCCATTCTCATTTACAACCAATCAATCCACAGTTCCACAGATTATTCCCCTTTCTCAATTCTGTACATACCCTATGCAGAAGAAATTACATTTCGACTTTGATCTTCCGATATATGAAACATATAATCAATGATATAAAGAGGAACTCCAACCCTTTACTGCAGAACTATATAATAAACAAAAGCAAAAGAGACACCAACTCAGATAGACAAAACGAAAATGTCGAAGATATTCCGGAAATAGATCTCACAAAATCCCTATATGTCTCTAAGAAAAAACATGTCTAAATTACAAGCCACCTTTGTTCAATCTACTCATCCAGAAAAACAAGACAAAACAAACATTGTCGGTAAAACAGATAAACAAAATGTAACAAGCTCTCACCTTAAATATGTAAATCGAATACGAAAACATGTAAACAAACCTACTCAAGACCCAAATTTTTCACAAGGATAATCCTCAGCCCTGGTCCATCCACTCAGTATTCAGGAGATTCCGAATAACGGTTATTACGCTGACGAGATAGGCAAATCGAGAGAAATCTCCCACTACCACAGACACTTTATTCACACACCACTAGACAAAACTATCCGATACTATTGATGCTAGTCCGACAAGCTATTTCAGAGATCACTTCAAAAATGCACCTCTCTCGCTACTGTATTCCCCAATACACCTACATACAAGAACAAAGGAAAGACGATCTACACAAAATCACTCGAAAACAGAAAAGTGGACTTTTCAATTTTCTAGGTACAGCCATCAAATACGTGACTGAAAATCCTGAACGACTCTGATCTTAGACTTATTAAAATCACACATAATCTCTATAGAAAATAAACAAACCTTTCTTTTAAACAAACTGGAATATAAGACTTGACATTTTTCAATCTACCAAAAGCAGCCAATGTGAGACCTATCCTTCTTTGTATTTCAGTTGTCTGATTATCTTGTCATAAGCGAATTTTATGCCCCTAGATATTTGTAAGCTATTACTTGGTCGATGCTGTGGCTTACAATCTGAATTTATTCGCTGAATTTTTCTCAAATAAACTTAAAATTCACCACAATTCTTAAAATTTTGTATTAAATCGTTGTATCTCAGTGTATTAGTTTGTTAATAACTTAGCGGTTGTCAGCTAACCCAAATTAATCTTATTCGAAAGTTGCTGATAAGATTGGACTCCAAATAGCTGATATACATGTTTACTTTAGGGGCCTAATTTCTAGCTCGAGTGCAATAATGCTCTCGTGATAGTTCTCACCGTCATTATCCTCCTGATAACAGTTGAATGATGGCTTCTCAAGGACTCCAGGGCTGGTAACGGACAAGACCAGATGGATCAATGACCCTGATAGCATATCTGATAGATTTATTAGGCCATATCTCTCGTCCAGATTAGATTGATTGTAACAGTTGAGAAACGCAAGAGAAAACAAGGATCAAGGACGGGAGTGACACAATCGCGAACAATTTACACTTTTAGATGATTTGTGTGGTTTTTGATTCAGGACCGCACGGTATATACGGCCCGTATATTTGGAAGGAGATCTAGATAACGAGCAATATTGGGATATTTACTACAGTATGATAATAATTCTTTTTTATTGGTATCATCCCAGAAATGAAAATGATATAACAGGTAATATTTTATATACTTGTTTTTTCTAAAAGCAAAATAGAATTATTGCAGTGACAGAATTTTTTATAGTTTTACTATATATGTTTTAAACGTTTTTGAGAATTTTACTATTAATAAAATCTAAAATTTTAGTCTCATACATTAAATTCGATAAAATAATTAGTAGAAAATATATGTGTAGGTAGTATTATACATATACTATACATAAATAACATGTTTATATGGGAAACGTTGGTATAGGTATCGGAGAGGTTGTTCTTTTGCTGGTAAGAGTAAACCATTAAAATTTTCGGTAAAATTCCTAACTGATAGTGACGAATGGGTCACATGCTGATCTAAAACGTCAGCTACCTCTGCCAACGAATCCTATCTCCTACGTCCTAGACGTAAGTTGCGCAAATCCTCGGCAATATATAGCGTATTATGGAAGTACGTTATAAAGCAAAAGGAGGATTGTAAATGGCGGGTTTCAGCGCCTTACACCAGCGACACTCTTAACAATCCGCATTTAGGTAGCGTGGTAAGGGTACGCCTAACAACACCCTAACATAAAAGACACATTCAAAGCATAGCCCTCATTCTCCGTAGGCCCAAATGGGCCCCTAACTTCTGGTTAGCTTTCAGGATTAAGCCAGGAGGGCACAGGGTGCTAAGAATCTGCGGAGTCTAAACTACAACCCAAATAAAACAACAACACATTATATAGAGACATATAACTGCCGCTCCCTATCAAATCAATTCAGACTTGTAGAACTGGTAAAGGAAACTAAAAACATAAAATGTGACGCCATAGGAATCAGCAAAGTAAGATGAAAAGATGAAAAGCTATTGGAATTAGCGACAATAAATACATTCTACTACCGAGAAAACATCAACGAGCAGAACAAGCGGTATTGGACTTCTTACCAACAAGAAATCGAAAACGAAGAGTATTAGAAATAACTAGTGTATCGGATGAAGAAAGGCGGACGTGGTCGAATCATTCAAGGCACTTGAAGCAGCAACAAAAAGAATGGGACTGGAGGTAAACACTAGTAAGACGAAGTATATGAAAGTATTAAATTATTATTATTAAACAAGCAGCACAAACCGAAGATCTAACGATCGTAACATATACTTTCGAAGGAGTAAGAGAGTTTATATACCTAGGCTAACAAATTAATCAGAATAATGCAGTAAGATGCAGAAATTAACAGACGGATATATCTGGCAAATAGAGCCCAATATGGATTTAAAAATTTTTTAACAACAAGTGAAACTAATGATATACAGAACTCTTATTAAGCCCATCCTCACTTACGTGTCGGAAACATGGACGATGACAAAGAGCGATGAAGAACGTTTAAGATGTTTTGAACGTAAAATCCTCCGGCATATCTTACGGAGGAGTACAGAGAGGAGCGGATTATGCCGTAGACGCTATAATTTCAAACTTTACCGCCTGTATGGCAAACCTGATATTATTAGGTCCATCAAAATAAATCGGCCGCGGTTGTTAGCTCACCTAGAGAGAATGAATGAGATGGAGCTGCCAAAACATATTTATAACTAAAGAATAGATGGAGTTAGAAGGAGAGGCAGAGACCAGAGCACAATTTAATGATCAGGTCGAGGAAGACTTAAGAATGTTTGGGAGTACGAAACTGGAAAGACCAAGGTGAAGAATAGGAGAGAATGGAGACTTATCCTGGAGCAGGCCAAGACCCATCATGGGTTGTGGAGCCCAATGATTATAATGAGTGTATCGGATAGAGTACCTAGTTTAACCTTACAAACTATAACAAAATAGAATATACATATTTATACTAAATATACGCTCGAAAGATTACTCACACTGACGAAGAATATAGAGGAACTTTTACGGTAAACCTAACAATAAAAGTAACTTTAATTATTTAACACCATTATAAACCGAGTTATTTTTTTTGTAATTTTATTAAAGAAACTAATATATTTTTATTAAAAATGTATAATAATAGACAAGTTAACAATTTTTGAACTCAAAAACTTATTAACTAACAAAAAATATGTGTTACAATAAATGTAACGCTAGGTTATTACGGAAACGTAACTAAAATAAAATAAATTCATAAGAAACACAGTGAAATTTATATTATGACTAGAATGCCTTCATATGAAAAGTACCATTGCAGTCAATACAGATGCCGACATCACATTTGCTACACATGGTTAACTCCGTCTTCCTCCATGCTTTGAAGCATTTTGTATATTTTTTAAAATGTGACTGAGCAATATATCTTCTGAAATCTAAATTGGGAATCTTGGGGTAGTGATGCTTGTAGAGTATCCAGATGTTACTAATACTTGCATCAATAAGCCATGTGAAGATACACCACCACCCACTTCTTTGAACGGATTCCAATTCTATATGTAGAGGTGTTTTGACAAATCCATTTCCTTTCCATATTATTTGGTATATTTGGCAATGATTTGCGGTCTTGGAAGTTGCACATATTTTTTTTTCTTTTTTGCTATATCTACGCACAGTTCCCACAGGCACAGCACCATAAAGCTGTAGATGCAGCAGCCACAACGTTATTGTCTACCAACTTTATGACAAAAATACCATGATTGCTGTCGATACGTGAAGCAAAACTACCACGGTCCAAATTTTTCAACTCTTTTTTTCTCGGTAGTGGACAAGTTTTAGGAATTCTGTCATTCCTAAAGGTTCCCGTAATATTATATATCCTTTTAATTTTAAGTAGTTAAATACGTTTATAGTAGTGAACAGATTATTCACATAGAAATGATCAGGATATTCTTTATGTGGTATCTGCTCCAACATTTTTATTAGCGAAGTAGTAGGTTTTCCAAAGGTTTTCTCAACTGTGGTGTATATATCTTTTTGTTTACACATGGTAAAATTCAAAATCTAGAAGATATCCATTGTAGGAATTGAGCGACCACATCTTGAAACCAAATTTTAATTGGCTTTGCTTTTATAAATTGCTTACAACTCGTGCTTGCCAAGTATCGAATCATTGACTCATTATAAGACAGGTGCTCAACGGGAACAAAATGTTTATGAAAATTATTTTTTACCATATTTGCAAGCGGTCGGAGTTTAAAGAGTTTGTCATTAGCATACTACTTTGGAGTTATCTGCGGCAGTGTATAAATCGCATTATCTGAGTGAATTCTTCCCGTATATCATGGCATTATATACTGCTTAATTTCGTATGCCTGGCTAGCTGTCACACCAAAAATGTTGCTTGCTAAGTTTTCAGTCGTATCCACTCACGATTATAATGGCAATGAAACATCGAATTTCTAAAACCGTAATTGGAAGATCTGGGACAGTTTTTAAAATGTCATACCCTTTTTGAACATAGAAGCAACAGGATCTTCGATATCTTTTTTATTACTTTGCATAGGAAAAGTTCGTGAATGTGACAGAACTACATCACAATTCTCATATCCAGTTGATTTTACTGTTAAGCTTAATTTTTTTTTGGATATCGTCTACCCTGCTTTTCAAATTTTTTATTTTCTATAGTTTCTCCGTCTGTATTTTGTTCTGATGCATCATCTGAAAGAACTTCGTCATCATCACCATTTCTATATTTTTTAAATCTAGTGGCTCCTCATTCTCATTTCCAGAATCCTCATCCGTTAATTTACTTGGCATCCGGAGGATTAATGAAGATTTCATCTGCATCTAATTCTATTGCTTCTTGTAGAGTTAAACCTCGTCTGGAAAGAAATAATGGATATTAATACTTATTTCAAGAGTTGAAAAGGACACGTACTCCAGAGAGCCTAGCGTTACATTATATGTAACTCTACAATTCAAAGCTGTTTTTATTAAACATACACAAGTATTTTATAAATTTTCACAGTCAACAACTGTAACGATAAGACTACTAAAGAGAATTGAAGTACTAATTGTTAAAATAATACCTGAATCAACCATAGGAGCTTATCGTCTATGCCTTGCCTAGCTCAGTATCTTAAGTGTGAGTTCTTCTTGTCTTAAGCTAGGAATTGAACCTGAACCCTTAGCTGATAAGACAAATAAAACAAATGTTTAACGAATCATATTTATAAAAAAAAAATAAAAAACATATAATCAACACCTGTCAATATCTCTGAGATAGCGCGTTAATTAGATGTTAAGTCCCCCGGAGAGCTACAGTTGTAACATGTGGATGTAGCCTCCTGATTAAGTTTAGTTAAGTCCTGTGGTTAGGTCCCTCAAAAGGTCAATAAATTTTCATGATTTGATTAGAATTTAGGTTAGGTCCTCCAATGGGTCTTGAATAAAATTGTTAATAAACACGTGGATATGGTCAATAAAATAGGGTCTTGATAGAATCGTCAATAAAGCCGCCAATACATTAAAATACCAGAAACAGCTTGCATTAGAGACACATTAAAAAGGGTTTAATTTCCTTGCCATTTTACAAAATTACAATTAAACAAATAGCGTATATAAAATGCGATAAAATGAAATATAATTATTACTAGTTAGTTAAATTTTGTTCACAAGTCCTACATGCATATATCAAGAAACGTGGCTTCGAAGAAGTAAGGTTAATATTGGAAATGCTGTCAGAATTAAAGAATAAAGATTACAATGAAAGTACTTACCCAAGAGAATAGTTGTAGACCATAAAATGAAGAGTATAATAATTTTTTGCCTTTTTTTATAAATTTTAGAAACAGGCAAAAAAAGACATATCCCATTATGTCAGAAAAGCTGATTGACAGAAACTAAGTGGGAGATAAAAATGAAGTTAGCACAGATGATATAGGACGTAAGCCTATGATAGAAATAGCTTTTCTGTCAACATGGAACAGAATATCTAGTCTACCGTACAGAAAGAGAGAGGGCGAATATTTATTCTACGGGACAGGAACAGAAAGAAAAGAAAGACAGAAGGCGCCAACTACTTTTGAAGAAAAAATAGTAAAAAACTCTATCTGAAGGCAGGATTTATTAAATTAATATCATGCATTTTACTCTTAAAAGTGTTTTTGTAAAAATAATCATGCATTTTACTCTAAAAATAAAATTTTTGTAACACTTACTCGAAACAAATGTTATGCTCCATAATAGTTGCTAGATTATATAGTTACTCACTAACTAAAACAACTATCAGCGTGGCTTTGCGCAGAGTTTGCTTTTTATGTTTGTTTTGAATGCCTTACACCGCCATCTACGTGATTATAGCCAAACTGAAACTTCATGTATCGTTTTCGTAGTACCTCTGCAAGCGTTACATAAAAGTAACACTAAGTCATAATAGATTAATTGGTGAATTTAATGCCAAAGTGAAAAAAATAAAGGGCAAGGAACAAGTCATGGAAAAGTATGGAGTCGGTAAGAGAGATGAAAGGGGAGAAAGACAGTTTGCTCACTATCAAAACATGCCTTTTGCAATTACATTCTTTAAAAAACAATCGAACAGAAAATGGACTTGGATAGCAGCAAATGGAACCACTAGCAACGAAATTGACTTAATTTTAACTAACAAGATTGCTGCAATAAAAGATGAGTAATAAATAAATTTCAAACAGGCAGCGACCATACACTAATCAAGCAAAAATTATTCTAAATCTGAAACTATAAAAAATAAAATTAATTACAAAACCAACAGTCTGTGGTATAAATATTAACAATCAAAAAAAAACTCAGATGACTAATAAAGAACAAATGATAAGAGATAACATGACCAAAATCGACAGATCTCAATTAATGGAAATCATCCTTAATATTTCCAAACAAATTGGAGGCCCGAAACAACAAAGTAAACATAGTAAACTGTCTAATACAACCTAAATAATGCTTAAACAAATAAGGGAAATGAAAGTACGTAGCAACGTACAGAAAATACAATACAAAGAACTTTGTGAGATAATAAGGAAAACTATTAACGAAGACATGATAAAATACAATGAAAGACTGGTAAAAAAAGGAAACAGAAAACAGAAAAAACTATAAGAAAATAAAAAAAGTATTAAGTAGTCATTGGGAAGAAGCAAATCGTTGCTCTAACAAATGAAAATAACAGAGTTACAGACAGAAGGGAAATAATACAATACGTGACTAAATTCTACAGCGAACGATACAAGGAACCTGAAACACTTAAAGAAGCAATCAGTAACCAAGAAGATGTACTTAGTAAAAAAAAAGAATCGAAAATTACAAAAATAAAAATCGGTAAAGCAGCTGGAATAGATGGCATAACAGTTAAACTGCTTAAATACGCTGGAAAAAAAACCTGGAAAATTTTACCACACATATTTACGAACTGCCTAAGATCAAAATACATACTAGACACAAAACCCTGTCGAACTCCTCGCTGTGCATCAATATCCTCTAACGAGGTTCTAAAACAGTTGCTTTATGGCACTTCTAAGTATAAGAGTATTATGTTTACATGGGATTAAGGCACAATTGGTTTTAATGAAAATTAGATTTTATATTTGTTTTTGACGTTTCGACTTCCACTCCAGAAATAAAGCAAAAAAAAAGAAAAAAAATCAAAAATAGGAATACAGCAATACAAAGGAATACAGACAAATGTCCCTATGATATCATATGAAATAAAGTATCGGTATACTTACTGGTAGAAATTAAACAGGAGAGCTGTATATCTCCTTCTTCTTCACGTGCCATCTCCGCGACGGAGGTTGGCAATCATCATGGCTATTCTGATCTTAGATGCTGCTGCTCTGAATAGTTCAATTGATGTGCATCCGTACCATTCCTCAAGTTACGCAACCATGAGATTCTTCTTCTTCTACACTTCTCTTGCCCTGGATTTTCCCTTGTATAATCAATATCTCCAGTATTATTTAATTCGTACATTGATGAAGTCCTCATCATCATCATCATGCAACCTCTTCTGTCCACTGCTGGACATAGGTCTCTCCCATATTTCGCCCACTCTTCACGGCTGTGTGCTTCTTGTTGCCATTTCCTTGGATATTCGTCTAATATCATCCATCCAGCGTGTTGGTGGTCGTCCTTTGCTGCGTTTGTCTTCTCGTGAAAAAGAACATACCTGTTCTTTTCTTTTCCTTAAGTCTTGGATGAAGTCCTAAGACAGTGGAAAGATGAAGTCCTAAGACAGTGGAAAGATAAATGCAAGATAATTGGACTGACTGCCTATAGGCGATACAATATACTACATATTACATTACGCAGAAGATCAAATTTTTATTGCATACAATAAGAAAGATTTAAATATATGTCAAGGAATCTTGTCAAAGAATATAAAAAGTAGGGTCTGGAGGTCAACATGAAACAAACACAGCACCTATGTATAGGAAAGGAAGTAGCTACAAAAAAGTTTTACCTAGACCAGAAAAAAAAATGAAAGTTAAAAATTTAAAGTTAAAGAAAGACAAGTTGTATGGACCCTAAATTCTGAGAGTAGAAAGAAACAAATCTACAATACAATATTAAAACAAGTGTAAACATATGGAGCAGAAGTATGGCAAGTTACCAAAAAATATAACGCCAAACTATTAAGTACAGAAATACACTTCTGGAGGAGAACTGCAAGAAGATATCGGCTAAAACGCAGAAGAAATTATTAGACCTAATAAAAGATATTATAAGATAAATGGCAGTACAAAGAAATCTAATGAAAAAAAATTAAAACCGATTTTACTTCTATGGATTGTGTGGATGCTATGAAACCACATATATGCACAATATTCTGACGTGGAAAACCCTAAAACTAGGATGGAAATATCACAAGATAATAGCTGAGAATTTTTATTTAGATCTATATAACTTTTAAATTATTTGCTTGTTCGTTGTACTCATATTTGTATCTTTATCAAGTATTGCCTAAAGCATAGTGTCATGTGTTACAACCTTAATAAGTTAGTATTTTTGAAATTTAGTGTCTAAGTAATGTGTTCTTAAATTTTACTTTTAGTTCCCTCTTGACTAGTTATTGTTCAGGTAGAAACAACACACTTCTATCTTTCTCATAGATCATTTCAAGCTTTCACCTTAACCATACTTGACCAATTTAAAATATTAAAAAAACACGGTTAGTATAGTTGAAGGGGTACAGGAATAAAAGGGGCCCATCGACATTTTGTTCGTTTTGAGTAAATCAATATTTAAGGGATAATTTACATATGGCCTCTTTAAAACACACATAAACAACTATAAAATAATATCCGCTTATTACTGAACGTGTGTATAATATAAATTTACTTTTGTTTGTCTAATTATGTACTCGGGTTATAGACGAGCTTTCACATTCACGCACCATGTCAGATATCTTTAAAGGAACAAGGGGCTCATTCCTTGCAATGTGCCCCTTTTTGTACTTTATCTAAACGCATAGTATCCTTAACGATTAAACAAAAGTTGGGTTTATCTGTGGGAAAATTAATGCAAATAAGGTTTCTACTGGTTATTGACATAGCACTCTGAGATAGCGCGTTGTTACATTAGTTTAAAAAAACTGACTACTTATATTTAATGTTAGTGTAGTATTCGGCCGTATTCGGTGAACAGAACTTCTTTAAACCTTGCAGGTCCTTATATTTTTCTGCAGAAATTGGCAAGACATCTTCATAGGCAGATTCTGGTCCTATGAATTCAGTACCAAGTATATTCTATATGCGTCTTTTGTTTCTTCCAGTGATAGAGGCCTGTTCCCACACTCCATTGTATGTTGAACGGAAGTAGATGTTAGTGTTTGAATTAGTTATCTTTAGTTCCTTTATCGGTCGTGATGTAAATGTTGATTTCTTGGCATATATTGTATTAAGATGGGATGTCCAACTTCGAAAAAATGAATGGTGAACATTAATTACTTCAAATGGCGTCGATTTTTGACGAGCATCCTTAACTACCTCAATCCAATCGTCAGAAACCTCTGTCCTAGTTGTAGATTTGATAAGTCCCATATTTTTATAACACTCCAAGTATGAGTGCCTTCTTACTGGAAATGCCATCATTACAGATTCCAACTTTTTTTCTACATGAACTAAATGATGAAGGAACTAAAACATTATAGAATTTTTGTTTTGGCCACTGCAAGAGTCACAAAAGATACTTAGGTGTTTTGTATTTCATCGCATAATATTGTACACGAAGTGGTGAGCAAGGGAACAAACGTCACCACTACCTTTCTTCCCGTCTATTTCTGGATACATGTAGAAGATATTTTGTGATGTAGCCAGTACGTGAATATTAAATACGTATTCAGACAGTTGCCTTTTATAGTAGGCATTATTAGTTTGCATATTAGCTACTGGAAGATGTTTTCCGTAATCTATGCTGATAGATTCTGAAAAATTTGCATTATTTCCACTGTTAATTCGAGACTGTCGTTTTTTGTCATAAAAAGTGCCTGTTTTTAGTTTATGTATTTTGTTTTCTACATATAATTTGTGAATCTCACGATCAAGGAATGCTGAGAGATTCGGATGATTTGTACCTTGTTTTAACGTCTAATTCTTTAACTTTAATTTGATATTTATAACATAAAATACAACTCTTGTAAGACCATGTTCCCAGGACAGCCAGGGCGAGGCTGGAGAGCTAAACGGTCAAGAAGGTGGACCATGTAGACCTCGTGGACCACGCTACCGCAAACGCTGTCCAACCCGTCCAAGAGCCGGTAACTTTCAGTCGGAGTCTGCAGGAGAAAACCAACCAAATACCAAGGTTCCCGAAAAATCTGTATCTAATAAGACCGAAGAAAGTCAACTAGTGCAGAATACAACTACAGAGAGCAGTGCTTAAGCGTAATCGTGCTAAAGTCCATCACTCTATAATCATAAAATATTTAACAACGTTAGCGAGTGAGTTTGTAAAAGAAAAAGCAGATAAAAGTCATTTCATGGCGAATGTTTGTATCACTAATAATGTTTGTCAATTCATCTGTAAGAAAAAAATACCTGCAAAAAGAATTTGCTACGGTTTGGCACCACAATTTTCAACTGGAGTTTCGAAAACATTTTTGATACTTTTTATATTCCCATTGATGTTTTTATACAGAGATTTGTAAATTGTAAATAAGCAAATTGAAAATCGTTTAAAAATGGCGACAAACTGCTTTTTGTATTTTTTATGTAAGGTGCGTGAAATGTCTTGAGACCTTATGTCTTGCTGCAAAATTTTTCCTTCCTAACAATAAAGTAAAAAAAATCATTTAAAATTCGACGCCTTCTCTTGTCAACATTGCCGAGTGTCGTACCAAAAAAATATGATTGCAACATCTAACTTTGAAAAGTCTTTTCCATCTTGTGAGCAAACGGAAAAGTACCAAAAATGTTTAAAAAATACACTACAAGTATCTGTGCGTGAATAACCAAAACTTATATTAAAATCTGTGCAGAATATACTCCGGTATGTTTTATAAGATACTGTCACGTCTTTGTTGTCTTCTAGAAACATCCTGTACATTTTTTTTACGTTTAATTCTTCTGGTAGATACAGCTTGGTTGAGTCGTGAAGACTATAATGGCTGGTCCGTCCCTTGAATGAGTTGATGTGTCCGCATACTTTACTTTTAAATTCGTCGTCAAGTCTGTGGTGGTGTCCATGTTTCCCCTTTTATCACTTGGGGCGATCCCTGTTTTCTTCATACTACTGACTAATGTTCAATTTTCTTCTTAGTTATACCATGATTCGACACAAAAGCATTCTTACATACGGTAACCTCTGTCGCCTGAAACTCTATCATAGCGAGCACCCCATACTTGTAGACAGCGTCATAATAGCGTACATCTTCATTCTTCGACGGTCTTTGAACTGACGAAACTGAGATCAAACCACTCAAATAGCTATTTTGTACATCATGAGATTCAAGAATATTGAAGTTTTGCAGTACAGTTCGTCGATCTTGTTCTGGTATTTGCTCGAAACACTTCCTTTTACACTCACATAATAGTCCTGATTCATAACTCGCGAGTCTTATTTTTTTTACAACGTCTGCCATCCGTCCGTGTGACTTTATTTTCTTAGTTTTTGGCTCTACACACACTCCCATACTATCAATACTAGTTTCATTACTCATTTTAATTCTTACGATCGCTATTTTATCTAAACAACACAGACAACAAAAGCGTATAATCTCTCTTCAAAAAACGCGTAAAAGTAAAGTATGACGCAACAATGAACAGTTGTTACTTAACGTATGGCGAATTTCTTAGAAGACCAGGTAATGGGCGCGTTCTTTCGCTGAACACACATAAATAGCCCCTTCTATCGCTTTTTAACCTGCAATGTACCCCTTATTTACTAGTTTGTATCGCAGTTAGCACCTTTTGTTCCTGTACGGGATTATAATTTTATAAAATATAAGCAAAATAAGCCCTGTTTATCAACTTTTAAAAGAACTGGATGATTCGCCATAAAATTTGAAACAACTTAGCATAATTAGCACAGTTACCCAAACTGTGCCAACCACTTTCTAGCGTATTTTCCATAGTAAATAAGAAACTAAGAGCAGATATAATTAAAACCAGAAGTCTTACCAGGTTTCATGTACCTAGCGGTAGATATAACTTTGCTGTTGGTGAAAGGAGAAACGTATTTATAGTGTATAGCGTTCTGGTTTTGTTATGGTAATCCACTTAAATTGGCAAGGCTCTAGAAGAAAAAACCATATAAAGTAGTATTTTGTTTGAAGAGCTAAAGTGATTACGCTGATGTGACTTATATTATTACAATTTAGTTTTCTTAGCAGGCGCCAATCTTTTCTACAATATTTTATAAAGTTAATATTTTCATTAGATTTTATTTAGATTTCACGTCTAGCAGCATAATGGTTATAGATAAGCTTATTAGCTATTTTCTCTTTATCGCTCTTTGCTAATTGTTTATAAAGTTTATTACTTCTTTTACTCCAACCGAGTATAAATTCCAAATTTGTTAGCTATACTCATTAGAGCTCCTATAAAACCATTATAGCTATGTTGTATTGAAGACAGCTTGTTATGGAAGCTTAAGAAAAAGGCGATCAAAGAGACATGGATATAACAAAAAATAAAATTGTTAATTGAAGAAGACTAATGTGTTTTTTACTTGCAAAACCATTGATCTCATTAAATTTTTAGAAATTACTTTTCGACTTCAGTTTTACCCTTTCATTGTAAATTAGTCATTGTAGAACTTAAAGTAAACACTTCCATATCAGTACAATAAATTAAAATATTAGATGATAAACATTAACCATGAAAAATTAAACCTTTTTTTCCAATTTTAGGCACAAAAAAAGCAAGATTATTAGCTGATCCCAACTCAAAATTATTCTGCATAATTTAAAACATCTCATTTTTGGTGGTATAAAAATATCTTCTATACCACCAAAATTTTTGGAGGTTTTCTGAAGATATTGTAATTGTGCTAACTAATTTTATTAATCTTCTCGAGATTTGGTAACTTTAAATTGATTATTAATAAATAAATAAATTGTGATTTATCCAGTTAATGTGAAATAAAAGGAAACTCTAAGTAAAGTGAAAATGTTTCCAATAGGGAACGGACCAGGATCAAGTGATTTTCAGTACGCTATAGTTATGCTCGTTGTGCATTACAGTTTCCAACTGTAATGCACAACGAGCCTATAAGTCTAATACATACATCCGTATTACCAAGTAAGTCAAAAAAATACTTAGCTCCACCATTGTGCTCAAATCAACCAACAGCAAACCAAATGATACCTTTGTATAATTATCAACAACAATATCAGGTACAGCCAAAAGTTGCCCAGCAAACCAACTTTTCTCATTCTACATCAAACTTTCAAGCTAACGTAAATTAAAAAAAACAATCCAAAAACACAGAATGAATATGATTCGACGTCAGATGAAGAACATGAAGACTCCCAAAATAATAAACACCCATGAAAACACCAAGATGCAAACAAAAGAAGCAGAAGCACCAATTACACTCTCAAATGGGTTTCAGCCACTTCCACAGGAAAACTCCGTAAATAATACAAATAAAAATCCACCAATCTCAAAACCACCTCCAATTTTTATATATGGCGTGACTGACTAAAGCAATATGATAGATAATTTAGCTCAAGCAGTAAAAGTATAAACTTACTTCACTAAAGTCTTAACAAACAACACAATAAAATTGTTACCAAAGACACCCGAATCCTACAGAAAACTAATACATCACGTACGAGAGGAAAAAATCATCCACCATATATACCAACCTAAGGAAAAAAGAGCATACAGAGTAGTTATTTGAGATATATATCACTCCTTTCCGATGAATGAAATAAAAGCAAAAATCCAGAAAAAGAGTCATAAGGTGAGGAACGTTACAAACCTCAGATACAGATTGAACCGTAAACCATTACCATCATTGTTTGTAGACCTCGATCCTCAAAAACGAACAACAAAAAGATTTTTGAACTGCAGTATATACAACATTGTAAAATAAGGGTAAAATAAGGTTAGAACACACTAAAATGTACTGTGCAAAACCATATAATTGCGTAAAATGCGCTGGATCACACAACACAAAGGACTGCAAGAAACCAAAAAACATGCCAGCCACTTGCACTTACTGCAAGGAAGACCGTCCTTCTGATTATAGAGGATTTTCTATTAATTAGGAACTACTAAATGTCAGATACAATGACAGATAAAAACAAATCACCACTTAAAATCCTGTCATTAGTCCCAATGTAAATATACTTATCCAACATGATTTTTATAATTTCAACAGAATCAGTTATAGAGATGCTGCCATTGGAAACATATACAGATAACAAAAATAACAATAATCATTTAGCAGATAAATTATCAAATTTTTTAAACGAATTCAAAAATATGTTCTCTCCACTCTTCATTCAAAATAGCATGATTTTAACTATGTTAACTATAATCAACAAAAACACAAAATAGCTAAGTCGTTACAAATTGCGTCATGGAATGCTAATGGCATTTCTATCCATATACTAGAGATATCACTGTTTTTAAAAACGTATAATATAGACGGGGTCAGTAAGTAGCGATCACCGCATGGTTAAAGCCAAATTGGAGATAAAACATAATAAAAATAAAAATAAATTTAGAAAAACTTGGAAAATAGACACAGATAAACTGATAAATTAAAAGTTAATACAGAACAATACAAAAGCAAGTTTAAACCCGCGAAAGTAATAAATCTAGATAAATTTAGCTTAAATGAAATCAATGAAGTAATAAAAAAAGAACTATTAAATGCAAGCTCAACAGGCAAGTGGCAACCGCTAACAGGAAACGAAAATCCAAAATAAGTGTAGAATCACAAAACATGCTGAAACAAAGAAAAGATCTTCTGAGATAAAACAAAAGAGACACTGCACAATTTAAGGAATCGAGTAATAAGAAAACAGATAAAAGAAGACATTAAAAAACATCAAGAAGACCGTATAGAGCACGTCATAGAGAAAACCGAAGTCTCAAATGCACCAAACCGAACTAGGAAAGAAAAACATAATAACCATTAAAAATAAACAAGGACAACTAGAAGAAAGTAAATCTAATTTAGCAAACTCAATTGAAAAGTTCTACGCCGATCTGTATCGTTCCAGAAACGATCCCCCTAACTCCTCAAAGCAGAACTTGAAAAGGCAGATAACAAATCTCAACTCAGAAGTGATGCCTGAAATAAGCCACTAGGAAATAAAAAGAGCAGTAAAAGAAATAAAAAGGAATAAAGCTCCTGAAAGCGATGAAATCCTAGCAGAAATGCTGAAGGAAAGTTGGAAAGCAAAGTTGCTATCATCAAGTCCTCGTAGACACTTTGTCTCAGGACCAGCAACTTCATGTGGAGTCGTACGTTACCACGTTATCAAATCCACTGGTAACTTTAACATCCTAGTATATAAGACTAAATAATGTAAACCAAATTGTAACCTATAACTTTTAACGGGTTTTTACCCAGAGATTTAGTGACTTAAAACTTGTACACCTAGACACTGATGATGGAATATGGATTCCGAAAACTTTTTGTCTTCATGACATAGCCCGATTGGGTTTTTTAATTTAAATATCTTTTATAAAGGATTTTTAACAAGTTTTTATTTAACAAATGTCTATTCGAAGGCAACATACCCGAACAAAGGAATACTGCTAAAACAATTATAATGCACAAAAAGAGAGACACCACAGACCTGAAAAATTATCGACCAATTTCACTTCTTTTACAACTTTACAAAACTTTTACAAAGATTGTTACAAACAGGTTAACAATTAAATTTGACGGATATGAACCAGTAGAACAAGCCGGATTTAGAAAAGGGTACGGCACCTGTGACCATCTATATACTTTGAAAATCCTAATAGAAAAGACTAACTAATAAAATCTCCCATTATGTCTGGCTTTTATAGACTTTTAATAGCGTAGAACTGTGAGCAATAGAAGAAACGTTGAGTCATGATTTCATACAAACTATTGTATCCAAATTCATAGTAGCAGGAGACTGGAATGCACTTATTAATTCCAGATTATTCACGACTAAAGATCGAACATTTATAAATATCATCCAACAAAATAACTTAAGATACTTATCAACAGGAGAACCCACATACTGACCCCAACAAAATTCCAGATTTGGTAGATTTTGCTGTAACAAAAGGGATAGCTGATATCCATAGTGCAATAGATTCAAACTTCAATTTAACATTAGATCACAGCACAATAATAATAACTTTAAGTACACACATATTATGCAGAACACCACTTCTCAAACTCACGATTAAAGAAACAAACTGGGATATTTTTCAAAATTTTGTAAATACAAAAATTAGACTAGATATAAGGATAAAAGAAAATAGAGATTTTCGTAGAGAAAGTAGACTATTTAACAACAGTTTTACAAAGAACTAGATAGGAAACAAAGAAGTGTGCAAGAAAACAATAATATCCCCATTCATATAAGAAAGCTTGTAGCAGAAAAAGAAGAGCTTGACGATTGGCAACAAACGAGAAATCCACTAACTAAAACGTACCTTAACAGGATAAGTCATAGACTAAATACAAATTCTTCCTTAAAAAAAAAAACAGATGTAACCTACGCCCGCACAAATAAATAAAAAACAACAGTATTCTCAGATCATCTTGCAACTGTATTCGCAGCACCAGATACTAAAAACGATGAAGATGATTATATTAAGTATGTATCTCAAAACTCCATGTCAACTATCCCTTCCTTTGACAACATTTACTCCCACAAAGGTTCGACAACAATTAAAATGCTAAATCCTAAGAAAACTTCTGGCTATGATTGATAACAGGAGAATTACTTCAGAAGCTACCGTTAAAAGCAGTGGTGTTATTAACAATAATATTCAACAGCATACTATGTCTTCGATACTTTTCAATACAGTGGAAATTCGCTCAAGTTACTATGATTCCGAAACTTGGTAAGCTCGCAACGCAAGCAATTTTATATCGCCCTATAAGCCTACTTCCAATAATGTGGAAAGTATTAGAAGGGCTACTATTACATAAAATCGAACAAGTTGTTCCCATTAACGAAATAGTACCACAACACCCATTCGAATTTAGACGTGAAAACTCAACCATCCAACAATGCCACAGAATAGTAAATATAATTAAAACAACTCTTAAAGAGAAAAAGTTTTGCGCTGGAGTGTTTCTAGATATACAACAGGCATTGATAGAGTATGACATAAAGGTCTCCTCTACAAACTGAAATTACACCTAACAGACCAACTATACTTTATACTAAAATTGTATCTTACTGACCGTTACTTTCAAGTCAAAATTAAAGACAGCTACTCAAATTACCACATCATACAATCTGGCGTACCTCGGGGTAGCGTTTTGGGTCCATTTCTGTATCTGATATTTACAGCAGAGTTTCCAACCAGCAATGATACCTTCTTAGCTACTTTTGCCGATGACATGGGAATCTTGGCAGTGGATGTCGACCCAAATGTAGCATCACAAAAAGTACAAAATAATTTAGTCCAATTACAAATCTGGCTTAAGCGATAGAAGATCAGTGTTATTGCTAGAAAATAATCAGTAAAAATTATTTTTATAACAAGAAAATCTACACTCTGAGATAGCGCGTTCCAATGCCTATAAAACCAGTTGTCAAATACTTGAGATTGCATGTGGATAAAAAACTTATATGGACAACGCACATTAAAACTAAACGAAAACAACTAGATCTTAAACAAAAAAATATGAACTGGCTATTTAAGAGCGTAGGCGCAAAATTTCGAGCCAATGCTTTTTAAATACATACATTTTTTTCGAATCCTGAGAAAACTAATAAGTATTTTTGAAAAATTCAAACGCAGAATAAAAGACCTACATTATGACTGAGGGCCGAAAGTCCTTGAAAACTTCTGTAATGTTTATTTTAATAAGTTACAGGGGTGAAAAAAAAGAGAAAATTTAGTGTGATTTTTAATTCAAATATCTCATTCAAAAAAACTTTTTTGTTTATTCTAAGGGACTTTTGGCCCTCGGTAATAATATATTCTTTCATTCTGCGTTTAAATTTTTTAAAAATATTTGTTAGTTTCTCAGGATTCAAAAAAATGAATGCATTTAAAAAGCATTGGCCCGAAATTTTGCGCCTACGCTCTTAACAAAAAATCTCAGTTATCTCTTGTAAATTAACTGCTTATGTACAAAACTACACTCATACTAGTTGGATAATATGGAATAGGACTATGGGGCTATAGTAAACCTTTAAATGTGAAGATACTAGAAACATTCCAATCCAAAATACTATGTATGATAAGTAAAGCTCCATGGTATGTACCCAACCAAACACTTCACAATGATCTGGGCATCCCATTACTTAAGGACATATTAAAAAATTACTCAATAAAATATAAAAACCGCACCACTGATCACAACAACAAACTGATAAATAATTTATTCACCTAACCACTTGCCCAAAGAAGATTGAAGAGAGTATGGCCAGAAGATCTACAGCAATAATACTTGGAGAACCATCACTGGATGGCACCTAACTCACGTTAATTTACTTACAGACTATTTACTTAATACTATGTGTATAAAGTAGATTGTAAACATGCAATGTAATAGTAAAAAAAAATTGAAAAGTATTAAAAGACCAGCATTCTGTCTGCCGCTTCAATTCCGTCTAAATAGTTGGCTACATGAATGTGTACCATGAACACATTTTTTAATGTGTTTTTTGTAGCGTTTATAATGCTGTCTTTAAATGTTTATTTTTTTTAAGAATTTTGAAGTTTTTTTAACTTTTAAAGAAATAATTTTATAATTTTCACCAGTGGGATCTCTCTTTAGTAATGGTATTTTATAACTTTGACGAAAGTTAAACATTGTAACAATTAAATTAGTTACTTATATAAGTTACTCCCCTAGGAATTAAATATTTTACATATTTTAAAAATACTTTTCTTTTCCATTTATTCATTTAATATTTAGCATCGCTCTGACATGAACACATTTATTTTTGGTGCATTTTATGTGAAGCCAAGCCGAAGCTGGTGATCATTAAACAACTTATTGTTTATTATTACTTTTCTATTACTATATGTATATCATAGGTTACAATTTTTAATCCGAACACATACTTTGTAGTGTTTTTATTATTTTCCCATATTTTATGACATGGATCTACCGCTCACAGCCTGTTAATTTGTCTACAACAATTACAGTTTATGTGGCTGTTCGGTAATTGGTTAATTGGCTCAATTACAAACGGCAGGTACCGGCTTGTTGTCGATTCGTTTGAAAATTGCCCGGGAATATGTGTGCGGAATAATGGACGAAGTTTACAACAATCTCTATGACAGGCTAGAGATGAGATTACTGGAATAGTAACTTTGTAACCGTAATATAAAAAGGAAACATTTTACATTACTTTTGTTAATAAAGAGGTTTTAAAAATAACTTTAATAACTATGGAAAAACTCGACAAGTACGATTCATAGGATTTACTACAGAATATTAGAATAGAATTAAATACAAGTAGTATGCTTTATTGTCACTGAAAATTGTAGAATTTTATGGACAAAGCTTACAAAATCAGAAAATAACAATAACAATTTAAAATTTATTGAAATTGCATGAATCGTCAATATCACAAAATAAAAGATAATAAAATACACTATTCATTGCAAAATTTAAATAAATTACAAATTGCATAATAATACCTTAGTAATTAATAATTTTAAGTTGCTGCATGTAATACCAAAATATATATATATATATATATATATATATATATATATATATATATATATATATATACATATATATATATATATATATATATATATATATATATATATATATATATATATATATAAATACTTTAATTACTTGTTCATAAACGTACTGTAATTTCTTAGTCATTCGTAAAAAAACTCTTCCACTGAATAATATGCTCTTTCAGATAGATAGACTTTTGTCATTTTACGGAAATAAGTTGCAGATTTAAATTGCAAAGGGGAATGGTTGTATAATTTTTTTGCCGAATATAATATAAATTTCTTTACTAACTCGGTGGAGAGTTCGACTCGATGGTCGAACAGTGCGGGCGTGTACCTTGGAAGGAGCTTTTAGGGCCATAGAGCTTTTCACCTGATGGTGTGTAAGACGCTGTGTGTGGCGCCGGTAGTATTGTTTACTAACAAGGCGAAAAGCGGATGCGAGGTTGTGTTTAATTAAACTGTCGAGGAGCTGACTTTATAGGCTCCTCACAGATGTTATTTTCAACTTTGCGTCTGTGAAAAATTCGGGTTTACTACAGTGTGTCGACAGGGATGACACTGTAAAGCTTTGACATTTGACAAAGTTGAACAGAAACGCCCCCTGCTTCTGTGGTAAGAGAAACTGCAAGTGGAACCTTCCCGGAGAAATCAGGGAGTGAACAACCGCGAGGTAGCTGGGACAACACCCAGGAAAACCATGTGGCAGCGGGCCGGGCGGGAAGACAAAAACAGAGTCTTCTCAGTAGAAAACTCCCAATATCTTTTAAAAATTTTGTTCACGGCTGTAAGGCACAATTAGTGAAGCCCCCCCCCCCCCACCCAGGTAGTGATAGTACGGTGGTGGTATCACCTGAAGTAGGCAACCCGCCGTCTCCCGTCGCAGATGATTTAGATTTATTAAATGATGTTATAACCCCGGAACTCCCCGAAATTAAAGATAAAGGCGAAGAAGATGACATCGACGAAGAGATAGTAGAAGAAGAGGAAGAGGAAATTATTAAAGAAATAATAGAGGTATCGGAAGAAAACTTCAGCGAAGAGGAGGAGAAGATTAAGGATGATAAGCGACGAAAACGAACAGAACTAAACGCTCAGACTCTGAAGAATCAGAGGAAGAGCGTAAAAGAAAGGCTAAAAAGATCGATAGACAAAATAAACAACATAATCATTATGCAAAATGAACAATACCAGAAAAGGTTCGACAAATGCAAAAACAAGTGCAAGAGCTGCAACAAACTATTGTGGCCAAAGACGAGGAGGTCAAAAGATTGACAAACAAAATCTTGGACCTTATGGACGAACTGACTAGGCAAAGGAATATGGCAAAGCCCCAAAAAGACACAGGAAACAACCCAGAACCGACCAAAAGAGATGAAAAAAACGACTGAGCATCCGGCGAAAAAAACGTATTCGAAGTCAAAAATAAGGAAAAGACAAAGAAGATCCAAGTTATACCTATTATAACTGAGGAAGCAGATAACATAAACACTGATCATGCTGGATGGCATACAGTACAGTACAGCACAGCTGATCCAAAAACGCAAAAAACCGGAAATGGATAAAACCATCAAGAATAGACAGGAAAGAAGAAAAAAACAAGAAAAACAGGAGAAGAAAAGAAAACACAGCCTTCCATCGGCAAAGCTGTGGAAAAATCGGCCCCCGAGAGAAATTACGAAGAAGTTGCCACTATCAAGTTTCACTAAATCAAGAATAGAGAAGAAACCATCCAGTGTTATAACTGTCGAGGTTTCTACCACAGTTCCAAAGCATATTACTGTGGCACAAGATGTGTAAAGTGAGAAAAATAACATCTCAGCAGCGAGTGCGGCAAGGACAGAGCAACTGATCCCAAATGCGTGAACTGTGGAGACGCTCACATCGCGAATTATAGAGGATGCGTAAAGGCACCGAAAAAGAAAACGGCCACACAGTAACAAAAGGGCAGGCCGATAAACACCAGTAACACTACAAACAAAGGCCACAAAAAGCCTGCAAGCAAAAACACCGCGGCAACGCAATCCACAAATGAAGCAGCAGCGCTCATCTCCAGCTTTAATACGGATTTCAACGCAAAAATAGCACAATTCTCCAATATGCTGAAAAATATGACCCAGGTGATGACAGCTATAAGTATAATAGGTCAGATATGCTAGTACACCATTCGGAGGATCTCCGCATTGGGTCCTGGAACTCTGGTGGGCTTTACACAAAAATAAATCTTCTGGACGAATTTTTCAACAGACTGGAACTAGATATCATAGCACATCAAGAAACAAAACCAGTGGAAAGAAAAAGAACAAAATTTTCAGGCTATGAAATCTACAGAACCGATCATAGAGCAACTTTAGGAGGAACGGCCATTATGGTCAAAAAAGGAATCAAACACCAAACCATCAGAACACCGGATGGCTTGGTCGCAATGGAAGCCACGATAGTCCGGCTTACCACAGGAAACGAAACACTAAAAATTGGCTCAGCTTTTGTAAGACCTAATGACCCTATCTTCGACGAAGATCTAAGCCTCATATTGGATTCAAAAGAACCCACAATTATCATTGGCGACCTAAATGCAAGATCACCGAATTGGTATGACAGAACAACCAATAGAAACGGAAGACTGCTCTGCGGCTATCTTAAAACAAGAAACAGCACATACGCAGTTGGCCCAACGGATCCAACATGCTATAACGGACTAGCTCCACCGACTCATCTCGATATTGCAATCCTACACAACGTGGGTCAACAATATGAAATCCATTCATTTAATGAAGGCGATTCAACTCATAATCTAATCGTCCTGACACTGGACACAATAGATATTAACTATTTGCAGCCCCACAAAAAGAAAAAAACCAGTTGGCCAAATTTCAAATCGTGGACGAGAACATCGCTGAAATACCCACAATAATAACATCACAGCGAACTGGAAGATAGTATAGAAAAATTGGAACAAACTATAATAAACGCCATCGATGCCAGCTTAAAAGAAAAAGAAATAATAAGAAAAAAAAAGAAGATTCAGGGGCATAAGTATAGAACTTAAAGACCTGATCAGAGAGAAAAACAGAAGAAGACGAAGAGCCTACCGAACAAGGACCCAAGAAGATAAAAGGATTGCAAACGAGCTAAACAGAGAAGTCAAAGACAACTGCAAAACCATAATAACGAAAGCTGGGACACCTATATCCAGGAGTTAAATCCAAACAAATCCGCGTTCTGGAAGCTATAAAAATACTACGAAAAGAAAAAACCCATCCTACCACTACACAGGGAAAACGGTATAGTATACACCAACAAGACAAAGCAGAAGTTCTATAAGACGAAATAGAAAAAGCTGCAAAAACAACGAACACCCCTATGAAGACATCGACTTCACAGAAGAAGTTGAAAACATAGCCAGAAGATTAAAAAGGAAAAAGGGAAGAATTGGACCTCTACACACTTCTTTCGAAAAAATCAAGGGTTTAATAAATATGTCTAATGCAAAAAAGCACCAGGACCGGATAACATTACGAACAGAGGCCTTAAAAACCTACCAGCGAAAGCAATAGTATATATTACCAACATTATAAACAGTGTACTAAAGTTAAGATACTTCCGGACAGATGGAAGCAAGCTCACGTGATTATGATATCAAAACTGGGGAAAAACGGCACTTTTCCACAAAACTACCGACCTCTTAGCTTACTATCATCAGTAAGCAAAATAGCAAAAAGAGTCATACTAACTAGACTCAATGAAGCAAGCTTTGGGATTTATTCCAGAGGCTTAATTTTATAAGTTAAGAGGTGAATTAAACTCAAAATGCTATTTGGAAGTCTTTGTTCAGTGAGCTAGTTATTTGCCGTTCTGTTGGATGCAGTAGTCCATTTTTATGATAGTTTTGAAAAACAGCGTTTTAAAAGTTTTAAGTAGTCCACATGGTTTTACGAGTTTTGAAGATTACATTTTGTTATCCAAGATAATCTAAAACCCAAAAAAATGTTTGACCTTACCTAGACTTGTCTATTTTGTATCTCCATGGGTCCCTCCAGATCATTTGCAGTTTGTGAGGGACAGTGTGTTTGATTTTTATCAATTCCAAGGTAATAAACTTTCTTAATAATGTAAAAGGACTCTGAGATAGCGCGTAGTGAAGCAAGGTTTTGTTAAAAATTTTTCTAAGTAAAATAAACATTTTTCATTAATATACAAAGATTTGCTTTCATGAAAAATTAAAAAATTATAAATAAATAAAAATTATAAGTTTTATGGATTAGCTAATTGTCATATTTCAGTTTTCTTTTAACAAAAAATAACCTAAATATTTAATTATTATTTCAAAAAAATTTGATATTTCATTTCGACATATGACAGTGTATTATCCTTCTCTGTCATTTGGTACATAACCAAAATTTTAAATTCTGTTTTGTTTACAGGTTAAACTCAATGTAAGTATGTTGATCACAATTATTATATTTTGATTTATATTAACCCAGATACTGTACAAAATATGGTACACCAGGCATATAAACTACTATTAAGTTTCAGTGTGGTATGAAACAAAACATGTAACATGTAAGCCTACGTTG
The DNA here is from genome assembly GCF_040954645.1 of Diabrotica undecimpunctata. Lineage (NCBI taxonomy): Eukaryota > Metazoa > Arthropoda > Insecta > Coleoptera > Chrysomelidae > Diabrotica > Diabrotica undecimpunctata. The sequence goes on along the minus strand of NW_027312387.1, from coordinate 461 downwards.
CATTTTGAACACCTCATTTTGGCTCTATCGTGGCACAAACCACATCGAGTAGGTTTTTTCTGTGGAATTACTAAATGGTCCAGACGATCATAGCCAATATCAATATTTTCATTGGCTGATGAACGACCTCGAGAATGGGAAGTAGGTTTTTTATTTTGTTGTAACAATGATGTTGCAATACGTCTTCTAAATGATAACTGGTCCAGTTTTCTTTCATGCAAACGATGAAGTTGCCAGGCATTCTAAACAGTCATGTCAATTCATTAATCGATCAATGAAAAATACTCTTTTTTGCCGCGAATAGAAATGCGGTAAAGACTAATATATATTTTGATCACTACGATCTCCTCCGTTCATGTTTACATTATACTCATGTACGAGATGCGGTTGTTCTCCCTAAAATGATAAATATTACTAGTATTACAGAGTAAGATTGTCTATTTTGACTCTGAGATAGCGCG
>NW_027312386.1:0-31005 GCF_040954645.1 Diabrotica undecimpunctata | reverse complement strand
CGCGCTATCTCAGAGTATGGTTCTTAGAAAATGTCTTCTCCATATGACAATATCGCTTCTTTCTAATAAAATAGACTTTCTGGGATTCTTTTTCCAGCGGAAGCCTATTTCTTTTAAAAGTTTCCATAACGTACTTCGACTCATTTCTGGGTAATCCTTATCATCTCGAACTGAGACAAGAACTTTATCCAATGTTGGAAATTCTTGTCTAAAGAAGAATTCATGCACTTTCCGTCGAAGTCCTTCTTTAAAATGATATTCTATTTGAAATTTTGGTTTCCCTGGAGCATTACGTGGCATTTGAAAACTACCACATTTCTCTTCTTTAATAACTCTGTAAATCGTAGATTTCCCAACACCAAGTGTACTGCTAACTAACTCAACGGTCTCATCAACACTTTCACATAAACGTTTGTCTGTAAATGATTTAAAACAATTAAATATTAATGTTTTTTCATTAACTGTTAGAGGACCAATTTTTCGGCGTTTACACGGCACTTCCAAATTTTCCATAACACTAGTATACACAATAAACTGCACCTTGCAACTGAAGTACCTACTTTTAGTGAACTGTTAAGAATTTTGAATACGCCACTTGGACCTTCCTATATACAAAATGGAAAAACCCACTATCACATTTTCTGTGGAATAAGTTTAGAAGGTAATTATCTAGTCAATTACTGTCGTAGATTCCTGGAATTAAAGAATTGAATGTTTGATTGTTGAAACCCTTACTTCGTGGAATGCACTCATTTCAGATAAAATAAAACGTTTTATTTTATCTAAAGAATTAAACTTTATTTTGCAAATAGGCAAAGAATTAAACTTTATTTGGCAAATAGATAAAATAAAACGTTTTATTTTATCTAAAGAATTAAACTTTATTTTGCAAATAGGCAAAGAATTAAACTTTATTTTGCAAATAGATAAAATAAAACGTTTTATTTTATCTAAAGAATTAAACTTTATTTTGCAAATAGGTAGGTACTTATTAAACTTTTATTGGTTATATATAACCAATAAAATAAACATCTTACATTTCTTGCAAATTCATTAGTACCTGTTAACCTCCATTACTCCGACACTGGTAACCTTATTTAGGGATTAGTAACCCTCACAACTATTGTATTCTATTCTGCTCCAACTTTTATACCTGGTGGTCATACTCAATTTAAAATTGTTTTCCTATATACTTCTGTAAACTTGTTGAAAAATATCTGTTTTTCATTGAGTCACCCGTATCAACAGTTTAGGGATTTGCATACATAATTTATTGTTTTATTACTCTCTCATACATAAAAATACACTATAGATAGATATGCTCCACAAGACTTTGAATACACAAGATTGCCATTCGTTAGAAACCTGATAAATAAAATTACCACACACTAACATCAAAATTGGCAGTTACAGCTGTATTAATACCAAAAGTTTGCTTTCTCATATTAAAGAAAAGACACTAGCAATGTACACTAGCAATACGATCTACAAACTACCATGTTTAGGCTGCGAAGGTTGCTATATTGGACAGACAAGCCAATGGCTAAAACAACGTATTACCCAACACAAAAGTGATTGTCACAAAGGTAAAAACACATGCGATGATGCCGAACATTTCATTAACACAGGCCACCAGTTGAACTATGATGATGTTAAAATTTTCCACACTAAATACCTATAAAAACAAGCTATTTCTTAAAATGTGTTACATTACAAAAACAAGAAATGTAATAAATTATAAAGCAGACAACAATAAACTTGGTAACGTCTATTGTAATATTCTGCAATCTCATCATCAGTTGGCGCTACAGCCTTCGTGAGCCTTGGCCTGCTTCAAAACATTCTTCCATCCTTCCCTATCGAGTGTCTGTCTTCTCCAGCCCCTCACTCCAATCTCCCTCAGATCTTCCTGTACATCGTCCAGATATCTGAGTTTAGGTCGCCCCCTTCTTCTTCTTCCGACCGGCCTGTTTAGCATAGTTATTTTAGTGGGATCACTCTCATCCATCCGCATAACGTGGCCCACCCACCTTGGGCGGTTTATTTTGATGGTCTTCACAATATCTGCATCACCAAAAAGACTATAGAGTTCAAAGTTATATCGCCTTCTCCACAGACCCTGTTCGTTTACTTCGCCATATATGGTTCTCAATACTTTTCTTTCAAAGACTCGCAGTAACTCTTCATCTCGGGTCGTCATTGCCCATGTTTCCGATCCGTATGTGAGCACTGAGCGTATTATTGTTTTATAAAGTTTGCACTTTGTTGCTATTGACATACTTCTCGCTCTTAGTTGAGGGTTCAGGCCAAAATAACAGCGGTTAGCCACGCATATTCTTTTTTTATCTCGTTGGATGTGTTCTTTTTGTAGTCTACCAGTGATCCTAAGTAGCAGAATTCTTCTACCATTTCTATCGTTTCCTGTTGCACCTCTAAGTTATTTTGTTGAATTCTTGATACGGCCGGCATATATTTAGTTTTCTGGATGTTAATCAGGAGTCCGATGTTTTCTGCGGCATTTTTGATACGTGTGAAAGCCTCCACTGCTTCATTTTGGGTTCTTCCAATTATGACGATATCATCAGCGTATGCCATTATTTGTATACTACGGGTATATATCGTACCTTTTAAGTTTATTCCCGAATCTCTCATAACTTTTTCTAATGTATTAAGAAGGGAAATCCCTCTAAAGAAATCGAAACGAAGAAAAGATAGAACATTCATATGTGCAACATGGAATATACAAGGATGGAACAAAAAGGCGACGGAAGTGATCAAAGAGTTTAAAGAAAGCAACATCGACTTACTAGTAACAACAGAAACCAAAAAGAAAGGAAATGGAACGGAAACAATAAAAGACCATATCCACTGCTGGAGCGGAGTTAATAAAGAATGTAGAGCAAAGGCAGGAGTAGGAATACTAATCAAAAATAAGTGGAAGAACAGGGTTAGAACATGGGAACCAATCAACGAGAGAATAATTAAAATGCATATAGACATATACGGTAAAGAGACAGTGATACTCGGAGTATATACGCACCAACAGACGATTCTCCGAGAGTAGAAAAAGAACATTTCACGGAACAACTCCAGAATCAAATAGAGCTAATTAAAAAGAACGTGGAGATAATTATAGCAGGAGACCTTAACGGCAGAACCGGAAGGAAAGAAAACGATAAAGTAGTGGGGAGATTTGGAGAGGATGAACAAAACGATAACGGAGAACGTCTGATTGAATTATGCGAATTAAACAACCTAAAAATCACCAACGGATTCTTCAGACATAAAAATATTCATAAATATACATGGACGCAAGAAACACGAAAGCTGAAATCGATAATAGACTACATAATAATCAAACAAGATACCACAATAAAGATCAAAGATGTGCGAGTCAAAAGAGGAGCAGAATGTGGAACGGACCATAGACTACTGACAGCAAAAATGGGCATTAATTGGAAACATAACAAGACCCCCTCCACAGAAGAACCGTTGAACACTATAAGAGAAAAACAATACAATATAGAACTACTCCAAGAACAATCAATAAGAGAACTATACCAACAACGTCTAGACCAAAAATTAATAGAATTTAGATACGGCAACATCGAAGAAATATACGAGCATATAAAGGCGAGTATAAAGCAAGCAGCATTCGAAGCCCTTGGGGAAAAAGAACATATAACAAATAAACAGCACTATAATGAAATAAATGAACCAACAAAAAGAATAATTGAAGAAAAAAAGCAACTATACAGAAAATGGCTGACTACAAACAACGATGAAGTTTATAAAGAATATAGAGAAAAAGATAGAGAAGTGAAAAAACAAATAACACAGCAAAAGAACGAAGAATGGGAAAGAATCTGCTTAAATATTGAAACATATATAGGAGGTACAAGAACTTCGGAGTCATGGAAAGTACTGAGAGGATTGAAACAAAACTCAAAAGAAAAAACTAAATTGGGAAATATACAGGACAAAGAATGGAAGGACTACTACAAGGAACTATTAACAGAACAAAGACCACAATTCATTGGAAAAGAAAACAGGCGAAGACGAAGCAGATTCCCACAACAAGAAATAGAAATAACAGATAGGGAAATGAGAACGGCCATAAAAGCAATCAAAAATAAGAAAGCACCGGGACCTGGAGGCATCTCACCTGAGCTTATAAAATACGGATCAAAAAAATTACACCGGATGATACAATGGATATTTCAGAAAGCCATAAATGGAGAACAGCTCCCAAAGGAATGGACGGCGGCATATATGACATCTATATTTAAGAAAGGAGATAGAAAACGATGCGAAAACTACAGAGAAATAAGCGTAATATCATCAATAGGAAGATTATATGGGAAGATACTGCGAGAAAAGATAGAGCAAGCGGTAAAAGGCAAAATCCGGGAGGATCAGGCAGGCTTCACGGCAGGAAGATCATGCATAGACCACATATACACACTGGAACAACTGTTGGAAAAGAAAAAAGCAAAAAATAGAGATATACACTTGGCATTTGTGGATCTGAGAAAGGCGTATGACTCTGTACCAAGGTCAGAACTATGGGAGGCAATGTACAAATTAGAAATACAGACTGAACTCATAGAAGCTACAAAAGCTCTGTATAAAGAAAATAAAGTGTCCATTAAAATGGGAACAAGAATCATAGGAGACTTCACCACAACAAAAGGGCTCCTGCAGGGTTGTTCCACATCTCCAACCCTATTCAAAATATACTTAGAGAAAGCCTTGACTACATGGAAAAGAAAATGCGAAGGCATGGGAGTACCGGTACGGAACGAATACCTATATACGTTAAGTTTTGCAGACGATCAAGTAGTGATTGCACAAGACCAAGACGACCTCAGCTACATGATGAAGAAACTACAAGAAGAATATACCAAGGCTGGCCTAGATATTAACCTCGCGAAAACAGAGTACCTATCTACAAGTGAAGAAGACATAGAAGATCTACAGATTGATGACAACGTAACAATCAAAGGAAAGGATAAATTCAAATACCTGGGGTTCATAATCACGAAAAAGGCAACAACAGAGGAAGAAATTACACAAAGATTAGGACAAACAAGAACAGCAATCCGACAACTTAACTCAGTATGGTGGGATAGACACCTAAATATGAAGACAAAAACGCAGATTTATAAAACATTAGTGCGAAGTATTATGACATATGGGGCCGAAAATTGGATCATAAACAAGAAAAACAGCAGTAAGATAATAGCAACAGAGATGGAATGCCTGCGAAGATGCTGCAGAGTAACAAGAATGGATAGGAGAAGTAATGACGAAATAAAGCAAAGAACATCAATAGAAACAGACATACTAACATATATAGAACAAAAAAGACTAAAGTGGTATGGACATGTAAGAAGAGCTAGCGACAGCAGATGGATAAAAAGAATAACCGAATGGAGCCCCATAGGAAGGAGGAAAAGAGGACGACCCCGAAAATCCTGGAGGAACGAAGTAGACGACGCCATGAGTAAGAGAGGACTAAACGATGGAGAATGGAACAACAGAGAGAGATGGAAACGGTTGAGCGAGGGAAGGCAGTGAATACTGTAGAATCCCTAAATATATATATATATATATATATATATATATATATCCCTCTAAAGTTGGAACATTCAAGAACGTTTCCTTTTTTGTGTATGGGGCATATAATTCCAGTATATATTCGTTTAAGTTAAATAGATTCTGCAATCTATTTAACTTAAAATTAATTTATCATGTATCTGCTAACTAAACTTGACTGTGACATATATTTATTTCAAAAATTATTAATCTACTAGTAATTGTAAAAGGTGTAATGTTTGTTATATATTTTTTGTGAACAATTACACCTCTAAAAGTACATTTTCATGTAATTTTATTATTAAGTTGCTTAGCTCTTTGTTCAATTTTCAGTGCTCTTCTCATGAAGTCAAATAATTGCTTCGTGTCAGAAGTAGAAGCTTATATGACAGAAAAATCTCTTGATTTTAAAGTTTTATTAATTATTGACAATGTAGCAGGTCATCCACACTTAGAAAATCCAAACGTTAAAATAGTATTTCTTTCGCCCAATACAACAAGCCTTATTTAGCCATTAGATCAAGGCATAATTGCAACATTTAAAAAATATTACAGAAAGTCAACTTATAAATCCATTGTGAGTAAACCAGAAAATGAGCTCTTAACAGTAAAAAACGTGTGGAAGCAATTTTCTATTTTTGATTGTTTGATTCATCTTGCATGTGCTTCCGCTCAAATAAGACCAAGAACTTTAAATGCCTGTTGGAAAAAAGTTTGACCAGCGTATGTAACAAGCAATCTAACCATGGAAACATCGACACTATCAGATGAAATATTTAATTTGGCACATGAAATTGGCGGAGATGGTTTTAATATCTGCAGCCACGATGTACCTAGATGAATTGCTTATGGATGATGGATTAAGTGGCCATGATATAATTGATCAAAATTTAGATCTAACTTTAGATGACATCGTGAGTCTAGAAGATAATAATGATGGAAAAGAAAAACCAACCCCCCTCACTGCCTAATTCATTCGAGAAGGTCTTCAACTTTGCAGTAAATTAGAAAATCATTTTCTTATTAATGACCGCAATTCTGAACGAGCCTTTAAATTACAACGTGAGCTGCAGAATTGCATGTCAGGATATCATGAACTACTTAAAAAATTACTAGCATCATGTCAGAAAAGGAAGAGTTACACAGAACGAGAATGAGTTTGTGAAAATCCATCTCATTTACCGCAAATATATTTTGCAGAGACAGTTTCTTCTGACGATGAAGATGATTTTGAGCCACTTCTCAAACGGTATAAACCATTTTCAGATAGTGATAATGATTAAAAATGTAAATGTAAAATTATATGTATCTAATACTTTCTTATAAAATAAAAGTAATTAAGTTTTTAATACAAGTTTTTTTAAGGTTTTGTATAAATTTCTTGCAGATATTCGAAGTAATTTATCATGCAGCATACTTCTTTTAATTTCTGCAAACTTTTTTTTGTTTGTCTTGGTTTTATGTAATTTTAGAAGGCTATGAAACTTATCCCTACTTTTTCAAGGCAAGTAATTTCTTTTTTATTCGATTTTTTTATATTCTTACGAAAACGAGAGCTTACTGTATATATATTAAATTAAATGGCCAAATATATGGCCTAGGAGGACAAATTCGTTAAATTTCCCGTGCTCGAATCGGTATCAATAGAGTGTTATGACTCATTTCAGCATCTCTGCTTCATCAGACACTCGGGCCGATATAAATTCAAACTCGAAAAGTCCAACGAATGTCTCCTAAAACTTGATCACTGCAGTGGTTAGCGTACAGAGGTGCCAATTGCTTTGAACGAAAACGATTTAATAATATCGTTTTCTGTCTTCTGGGCTATACGAAATGTGAAGAAGATTAAATCTTTTTAATAATTAAAGATCGGCAATCTCTGCAACCTTGAGACAAATTTTAGAAGAAAACACTGGAATGTGACATAGATACTCATCGCATATTTATAGATTACAAGGCACTTATGACTCTGTAAATAGTAGAGAAATGTTCAGAGCAGTGAAAGAGCTAGGAGTACTAAATCAGTTGGTAAATTTAACAAAACTAATTCTTGAAAATGTTTAATGTGGAGTACGAATCCAAGGGGAATTGTCTTAATCTTCAAAAACAAATAACGGGCTGCGCCAGGGAGACCCTGTGTCCAGTAGCACTAAAAGAATCGGCTACAAAAATGGGTTTAATATTAAACACAAACAAAACCAAGTATATAAAAATAAGCATGCAACTATAAATCCTACGGCCACTTGATATAGAAAACGACGTCATCGAAGCAATGAAAAAATTTATATACCTGGGAACGCTCCTTAACACTGAAAACAACAATACGACAGAGGTAAACTGCATAATTTTTACGGCCAACAGGTGGTATTTCGGGCTCAATCTCATTCTTAAATTCTCGTTATATCGAGAGATACAAAGGTAAGTCTCTACAAAACAATAATACGCCCAGTCCTAACCTGGATTCTAACGAAAAGTAATGAAAGCGTGTTAGCACTGAAACTCCAAAAGACGAGATCACCCTGGGCACCAAATAGATCAAGAACCATCACCGTCATAATATTCGTGTTCAACGACCTCAAAAATCCCCGAGTATCAAAATTGAACTCATTTCGGACGATATTTTATGAGCTGCAAGTTTTTCTTTTTCAATGTACTTTGGAAATACATTTTCCTTATGCTCAAAATGCAATGTTTATTTTACCACCATAAATTTTGTTTACAAACTTTCCTGGCACTTTTCCGAATCGAATGCAAAAAATGGCACAGCGATTCGTCTTGCTGCGGAAAATTGGTAGGTTTGGTGCTTTTTGGTGCTTCATTTCCTATAGTCTCTTTTATTATATAATCTAGATATCATCTAAATTTTGTTCCTTTCTTGCTGCATTTTCAGCTCTGAATATTTTACTTCCTAAATTGTTTTTATCATTTGTATATCTAAATGATTTTGATCTTATTAAACCTCGTGTTAATCATTATTGATATGGACACCGTATCTTAAAACTGAGTAAATAATATATATTCAAATTACAGGAGAATTACATAGTAACAGATTCCATCTGTTCACATGTGATCTTATCAGGATATCCTTGAAAATTTTGCGACCCTGTGTTAAGTGTTGTTTTAACATGGTTTATGTCAAGTCGGTAATAAACTGTTAAATGACACTAAAACATCCAAGATGTTTATTTGTGATATCTTTGTTTTTAATATTTTTAGCGAATAATAATTTTATACATCACTGGATCGCACGTGTTATAACAATAAGATATCTCGTCAAATTTCTAATCTTTTAGTTGCAATCTAAAAATAAGTATAACTATATACTATATACTTATAAATATGTGGAATCCAAAACATAACTGATATTAGAGGTGCCACTGCTATAACTTATCTTCTGAACATATACGTATATGGTCATGTGGTGATTTTTTTGTTGCAGAAACATTGCTATGTCAGCAATTTTTCACGGAATTGGTACAGTTTTAAGTTTTAGTAGGTCGTCCGAGACCTAGTAGTGGTAGAGCAGTTCTGTATGCTCAATCGTCGATAATTTGGCATAAGGTGAACACGGTCAAGTGGAATCAGGTTACATTAGTCTTCTACCGACTTCTAGGAGACTGGTGTTCATTCTCTAGTTTCTCGCCTGACACTAATAGATCCGTAACAAACATATACAGGCATCTCAGTTAGATTTATCGAATTAGACGATGAAGAGCAATCACTAAATATGTAGTAGTCAACGAGGAAAATATTTATGTACCCGCTAAGTAGGTACATTTTTAAGACATTTTCCAACCTTTTGAGCCACTGTTTCTTTTATGTTCTGGCCCATGTAGGTAGCATCAGGTTTTCTTGTCTATTAGACAGATATCTTCTTCTTCTAATCTGTACGTCTTCTTCTTCTTTTGGTGCCTATTCTTTTCGAATATTGGCAATCATTCTGGTTATAATTATTTTATTAACTGATGCTTTAAATAGATTTGTTGTTGTTGTGGAGAACCATTTCCTCAGGTTTTTTAACCATGATATTCTTCTTCTCAAAATTTCTCGCTTTCCGAATACTTTGCCTTGAAGGATTATTTTTAGTAATCTGTATTTAGTGCCGTTTCTCATTATGTGTCAGAGATATTCTAACTTTCTCCTTTTAATCGTATACATCACTTCTCTTTCTTTCCCCATTCTTCTTATTACAGTCTCGTTGGTTATTTTGTCCGTCCATGATATCCTTATAATTGTTCTGTATAGCCATATGTCGAAGGCTACAAGTTTTTTCTCCATCGCTTCAGTAAGTGTCCAGGATTCAACTCCGTAGTACAATATCGAGAAGATATAACATCGTAGGAGCCTTACTTTTATCTAAAGATTAAGTTTGTGGCTTTTAAAGAGTTTGGCTATGTTGTTGAATGCATTCCTAGCCTTCTCTATTCTACATTTTACTTCTTGTGAGTGATCCCATTGTTCGTTTACTATTGTTCCGAGATAGGTAAACTATTTTACTCGGTCCACTGGTGTATTCTTGATTAGCATTTGAACGTCTCTAATTTTATTTTTGCTGATTGATGACCATACATTTAATTTTTGATATGTTTATTTATAGTCCAAATCTTTCACTTACTTCATTTACTTTATTTATTAGTTGCTGTAAACTGTTTAAACTGTCCTCAAAAATAACGGTGTCATCTGCATACCTTATGTTGTTTAGGCGTTCTCCATTTAAAAGGATTCTATGTTCGCAATTTTCCAAGGCTTCACTAAATATTTACTCTGAATATAGGTTGAATAATATAGTTGAAAGTATACATCTTTGTCTAACGCCTCGCAGAATCTCGATCGCTTCCGTCGGTTCATCTCTAAGATTTGTTCTTATTATAGCTGATTGGTTCCAGTATAAATTTTGTATTATACGCCGGTCTTTATCGTCTATTTGGGCTTTTGTTAGAACATCCATCATTTTTCGGTGTGTATGTATGTCAAATGCTTTTTGGTAGTCCACAAAGTAGGTGTAGATATCGCAAGTCATATCTCTGCATCTTTGGAATAATACTTGTAGACTAGTGTCTTGTATTCTCTCTTCACATAGCTTGTATATTCTGCGATGTATAATTTTAAGAAAAAGTTTTAGTGTATGGCTCATTAGACTTATTAGCCTATATGCTCCTTGCTTCTTTGGTAATGTAATAAATTCTAAAACTAGCCAGTCTTTTGTAATATTTCCTGTGTCATAGATATTATTGAAGATTTTACATAGTATTCTTAAAGATTCATCATCAAGAAATTCAGACTGTACTCCGTCTGGTCCTGGAGCTCTCCATTCTCTTAGTGATATTATGGCTGCTCTTATTTCTGCCACTAATATAAGTGGTCCTGTTTCCGTAGGTATTGAGGATTGGTTCTTCCTCTTATCAAAAAATAAATTTTGTATGTAATTTTTCCAGGTATTAATAATACTATCTTTGTCCATAATTACCTCTCCATTGTCATTAACAAGTTTACTTACTCTTCTATTTTTATATTTATCTGTAATTTCTCTTACCTTTTTATGCACGTTGAAGTCGTCGTATTATTTATTTTGTAGAATTTCGATTTCTTGGCATTTTTTCTTCAGTTCTTTCTGTTTGGCTTCTCTGATCTTTCTCTGTATATCTCGTTGTAATGTTTTATACATAGAGTTATTGTTCTTGTTTTTCTTTCTTTCTTCCGTCAGGTGCAGAATCTCTGTCGTCATCCATGTTTTATTCTTTCCTTTTTCGTTCTTCATAAAATTATCTTTAATGTCGTCTATCTTTTATTAAGGAATTCTATCTTCTGTGCTTTCCGTTGTATTATGGATTTCTTTGAATTTTCTATTTATTGTTTTGCTGATTATTTCGTTTACTCCACTACATTTCAGTTTTCTCATGTCATGTTTTTTTACAGTTTTTCCGGGTGTTTTCTGTAACTTGGTTCTACACACGCCCACTAAAGGATTGTGGTCAGATTGAATATCTACGCCTGGGTAGCTTTTAACACTGTTGAAACTATTTCGATATCTTTTGTTAACAAGTATATAGTCTATTTGGTTTCTTATAATAACGTCTTACAATCATAACATTCTTTTGTATTCTATTCTGCAGTAGCGATGCGTGACTTTTTCTAAAGTGTTACCAAAGCAAATATAAAAAGCCTTATTTAAAAAAATTATTTTGAACCTCCCAAAAGTTTTTGTTTATTTTAAGTATTTTATATTATTTTACGTACTGGACTGGAGCATCGTACGGCTAATCCAAGCCTGTAGGATAAAATTAAACGAATCACTATTCCCAAACAATATGTAATCCACCTTGTTGCTGCTACTTTGAGTAAACGTTTTTGTACTAATTTACCCAGTTTGGGTACTAGTACTAGTTTGGAAGATTTTGAAAAAAAATGCAGCAAGCGCTGATAACGTTTGAAAAAAATTATACACTCTTTAATATGTTCCTGATTACTGTAAAACCAAATTGAGTCTATACGCATAACAATGAACAAAAATTGCATCTTCGTACTTACCTTTAATCAGTTTTTGTAGGCCGTTGTGTTGCCCACTTATTACTCTCTCCCACTCGTTGTTTATTTCCACACTGAAATTCATTTAACAAAATATCAGATAACGGTCCCGCTGAACACTCTTCACTAACATTAACAAATTTCAAAAATCTTTCACAAACATCACCGCCGGGATAAACATATCTAAATACAGCCGAAAGTTGCGAATGATTTGAAACATCAGTGCTTTCATCCAATATAATAGCTACAAAACTTGCTTCAGTCATTTCTGACTTAATTTCATCAATCATAAATTGATATCAATTTGCTTCAATAATATTCTTTTGTACATCACTTGAAACTCCCGAAAAAACAGTTGATGTTTCTAGATTATGGCAAAGTTTTTGATCTTTTTTGACAATTTATGTTGACAATCCCCTGTAATTGATATCGTAAAACATATTAAGATAGGACGTCTGAGATGGACAGGGCATGTAATGCGAATGAAACAAAATGACCCAGCTAGAAAAACGCTCCTTAATAGACCCATTGGTCAGAGAAAAAGAGGAAGACCCTGAACATGGTTCCTTGATAACATCATTGGAGACACGAAAAATATGGGAATACGTGCTTAGCGAAGGAAAGCGATGGATAGGGACGACTGGAGAGAATTCTTGAGGAGTCTAAGACCCACGCAGGGTTGTAAAGCCAGAATGATGATGATGATTTTCTATAATTGCCTCAATTGTCAGAGTCATTGTCCTCAAAATGACCCCGAAACGCTAATTCTGGTTTGGCCAAAAAACATTCGGCATCTATACGATATATCTATTTTTTTAACAATTTCATTATGTTTAGCAATATTTGATTTAAAAGCTTGGTTAAGAGAACTTCCGATTCTTGTTTTAATAAACTGAATAAAATTGGCTAAATATCGATGTAACGGAGAAACTTCATGTCTCCTTTTTAAAACTCTAAAAAAAATTAAATCGTGGACACCGCCGCTGGTCCACCCATTTTTTTACTGTAGAAAACAGAAGACATGGCCAACAATACCGTTTATTTTTCTTGCAACCACATAACCAAGAATTTTCTCTGTACAAACTAAATTGAAAATATCGAACTGCTTTTTTTGATTCTGTACCAAGTTCTCTATCGTTTCTATTTCTTTCTCAACCTTACTACCTACTTATTTTCTTTTTATTTCAGAGTGTTTTAGTTGTGAGATATCTATTTTTCTTGTCACTTTTTCCCTTTTAACTTTCAAAAATCTGTTTAGTCTAAAATCTATTATAACTGGATTTTGATCGCTATGAATGTCAGCTCCAGGGTATATTTTCATAGATTTTATGTATTTCTTAAAGTTCATATTGAACACGCAGGGTTTAAAGCCAGAATGATGATGATGATGATGATGATTCTCTATAATTGCCTCGATTGTCAGAGTCATTGTCCTCAAAATGACCTCGAAACGCTATTTCTGGTTTGGCCAAAAAACATACGGCATCTACACGATATATCTATTTTTTTAACAATTTCATCATATTTAGCACTATTTGCTTTAAAAGCTTGGTTAAGAAAACTTTCGATTCTTGTTTTGGTAAACTGAATAAAATTGACTAAATATCGATGTAACGGAGAAACTTCATGTCTCCTTTATAAAATTCTAAAACTATTTCAATCGTCGACACCGCCGCTGGTCCACCCATTTTTTTTCTGTAGAAAACAGAAGACATGGTCAACAATACCGTTTATTTTTCTTGCAACCACATAACCAAGAATTTTCTCTGTACAAACTAAATTGAAAATATCGAACTGCTTTTTTCTGATTCTGTCTGTACCAAGTTCTCTATCGTTTCTATTTCTTTCTCAACCTTACTACCTACTTATTTTCTTTTTATTTCAGAGTGTTTTAGTTGTGAGATATCTATTTTTCTTGTCACTTTTTCCCTTTTAACTTTCAAAAATCTGTTTTGTCTAAAATCTATTATAACTGGATTTTGATCGCCATGAATGTCAGCTCCAGGGTATATTTTCATAGATTTTATGTATTTCTTAAAGTTCATATTGAACACGCAGGGTTTAAAGCCAGAATGATGATGATGATGATGATGATTCTCTATAATTGCCTCGATTGTCAGAGTCCATTGTCCTCAAAATGACCCTCGAAAACGCTATTTCTGGTTTGGCCAAAAAACATACGGCATCTACACGATATATCTATTTTTTTAACAATTTCATCATATTTAGCACTATTTGCTTTAAAAGCTTGGTTAAGAAAACTTTCGATTCTTGTTTTGGTAAACTGAATAAAATTGACTAAATATCGATGTAACGGAGAACACTTCAATGTCTCCTTTATAAAATTCTAAAACTATTTCAATCGTCGACAACCGCCGCTGGTCCACCCATTTTTTTCTGTAGAAAACAGAAGACATGGACAACAATACCGTTTATTTTTCTTGCAACCACATAACCAAGAATTTTTCTCTGTACAAACTAAATTGAAAATATCGAACTGCTTTTTTTGATTTCTGTACCAAGTTCTCTATCGTTTCTATTTCTTTCTCAACCTTACTACCTACTTATTTTCTTTTTATTTCAGAGTGTTTTAGTTGTGAGATATCTATTTTTTCTTGTCACTTTTTCCCTTTTAACTTTCAAAAATCTGTTTTGTCTAAAATCTATTATAACTGGATTTTGATCGCCATGAATGTCAGCTCCAGGGTATATTTTCATAGATTTTATGTATTTCTTTAAAGTTCATATTGAACACGCAGGGTTTAAAGCCAGAATGATGATGATGATGATGATGATTCTCTATAATTGCCTCGATTGTCAGAGTCATTGTCCCTCAAAATGACCTCGAAAACGCTATTTCTGGTTTGGCAAAAAAACATACGGCATCTACACGATATATCCTATTTTTTTAACAATTTCAACATATTTAGCACTATTTGCTTTAAAAGCTTGGTTAAGAAACTTTTCGATTCTTGTTTTTGGTAAAACTGAATAAAATTGACTAAATATCGATGTAACGGAGAAACTTCATGTCTCCTTTATAAAATTCTAAAACTATTTCAATCGTCGACACCGCCGCTGGTCCACCCATTTTTTTCTGTAGAAAACAGAAGACATGGTCAACAATACCGTTTATTTTTCCTTGCAACCACATAACCAAGAATTTTCTCTGTACAAACTAAATTGAAAATATCGAACTGCTTTTTTTGATTCTGTACCAAGTTCTCTATCGTTTCTATTTCTTTCTCAACCTTACTACCTACTTATTTTCTTTTTATTTCAGAGTGTTTTAGTTGTGAGATATCTATTTTTCCTTGTCACTTTTTCCCCTTTTAACTTTCAAAAATCTGTTTTGTCTAAAATCTATTATAACTGGATTTTGATCGCCATGAATGTCAGCTCCAGGGTATATTTTCATAGATTTTATGTATTTCTTAAAGTTCATATTGAACACGCAGGGTTTAAAGCCAGAATGATGATGATGATGATGATGATTCTCTATAATTGCCTCGATTGTCAGAGTCATTGTCCTCAAAATGACCTCGAAACGCTATTTCTGGTTTGGCCCAAAAAACATACGGCATCTACACGATATATCTATTTTTTTAACAATTTCTTCATATTTAGCACTATTTGCTTTAAAAGCTTGGTTAGAAAACTTTCGATTCTTGTTTTGGTAAACTGAATAAAATTGACTAAATATCGATGTAACGGAGAAACTTCATGTCTCCTTTATAAAATTCTAAAACTATTTCAAATCGTCGACACAGCCGCTGGGTCCAACCCATTTTTTTTCTGTAGAAAACAGAAGACATGGTCAACAATACCGTTTATTTTTCTTGCAAACCACATAACCAAGAATTTTCTCTGTACAAACTAAATTGAAAATATCGAACTGCTTTTTTGATTCTGTACCAAGTTCCTCTATCGTTTCTATTTCTTTCTCAACCCTTACTACCTACTTATTTTCTTTTTATTTCAGAGTGTTTTAGTTGTGAGATATCTATTTTTCTTGTCACTTTTTCCCTTTTAACTTTCAAAAATCTGTTTTGTCTAAAATCTATTATAACTGGATTTTGATCGCCATGAATGTCAGCTCCAGGGTATATTTTCATAGATTTTATGTATTTCTTAAAGTTCATATTGAACACGCAGGGTTTAAAGCCAGAATGATGATGATGATGATGATGATTCTCTATAATTGCCTCGATTGTCAGAGTCATTGTCCTCCAAAATGACCTCGAAACGCTATTTCTGGTTTGGCCAAAAAAACATACGGCATCTACACGATATATCTATTTTTTTTAACAATTTCATCATATTTAGCACTATTTGCTTTAAAAGCTTGGTTAAGAAAACTTTCGATTCTTGTTTTGGTAAACTGAATAAAATTGACTAAATATCGATGTACGGAGAAACTTCATGTCTCCTTTATAAAATTCTAAAACTATTTCAATTCGTCGACACCGCCGCTGGTCCACCCATTTTTTTCTGTAGGAAAACAAGAAGACATGGTCAACAATACCGTTTATTTTTCTTGCAACCACATAACCAAGAATTTTCTCTGTACAAACTAAATTGAAAATATCGAACTCGCTTTTTTTGATTCTGTACCAAGTTCTCTATCGTTTCTATTTCTTTCTCAACCTTACTACCCTCACTTATTTTCTTTTTATTTCAGAGTGTTTTAGTTGTGAGATATCTATTTTTCTTGTCACTTTTTCCCTTTTAACTTTCAAAAAATCTGTTTTGTCTAAAATCTATTATAACTGGATTTTGATCGCTATGAATATCAGCTCCAGCAGTATGTTTTCATAGATTGATATCGAGCAAAATGAAAATTTGATTTATCACAATTCTATCTTCTCTGTCTGCAGGTAATTTTCAGGTGTATAGCCTTCTAGGATGTTGTTTGATTGATGTTGGTGTTAGCTGAAGAGGCTATTCCCTACTAGTAGTAGGATGTACTATCTCCTCTATTGTTTCTGGTACTGAGCTACGGTAAGCTCCTTTGTCTCATTCAGCACCACGACCAATTTTGGCGTTAAAGTCACACATGATCATCTTTATCTCACCTCTTTTTGTCAGTCACATTATTTCATCTATGTTATAAAATTTTTTGATTTCTTCCTCTGGACTTGTCACTTGGAGCATAGACCTGAATAATATTTAGGGTTCTATGGGGTTGTTCGTAATTTCAACATTGCTATTCTATCATTTATTAGGGGAATGAAGTCCGATATTAATGTAGCCGTTCCGTATTGATGTTGTGGGTCGCTTTCCCTCCTGAATAATAGATGTATCCATCTTTTTTTTATTTTTTGTTTTCCTAAACCAGATCATCTTACTAACTCATCCAAAGATGTCTATTTTCATTCTTATCATCTAGGCTTGAGTGATGGCCAGTTTCCTGGACATAAGCTGGACAATAAGCTGCGTACGTTCCAGGTGGCAATGGGTACTATCATGTCATATATTTAGATTATTTGTCCTCTTCCTTGTATTTCAGTAGTAGTTGACGGGGAGATTCTTCGTACTCTCTCCCCATTTAAGCGGTGTCTCCGAGTGAGGACCATTTTCTTGGTTTCGTCTGCCATTCCTTGGTGACCTGGAACTCATGCCAGTATAACCAATCTATCGACTTCTTCTAGGTGTTAAGGCATTCCCATACTAGTGTTAACATGCCGGTTTTTCTATTATTGTTTTTGTTATCCATCTTATATCATTGATTTGTCACTTTTGCGAATGTTGGCCGTGTACTTGTACTTTGCAGATGACTCATGTATTTATGAACTATTAAATTAGTTTTAGGTATCTAGACATTTAATTTTTAGGTCTTGCTTCTTCTGTTACAAGTTCGCGTTTAAACACAGTTTTTATTACTTAGGATATAAAATCATTTGAAACAAAATACTAATAAAAATAATATATTTGAACATTTTTACTTAAATTCAACATTAAACATTTATCTTTTACTAACTATGCTAAAAATATCTTAAAACTCTTTTTAATACCTTAAAATATATGACACTTTTTGGAAGACAACAGTATTGTTAGATGTTTTCTTATATATATAGCTAGATATAAGTCATACGAACCGTTAATAGTATTGATGAATTTTTGTTATGTTGGACTTCCGAAGTCTTGATTGATTTTCATTTTTTATTACTCAGACACAGGTCAGACTAAGCAAAGACCGAATTACTTCTGTTTACTACTGTCGATCATTTGTTCTATACGTCGTAATTATTCGTTTGTAGATTTACAAAACGTCTATGATAGTCATACAGTCAACTCTCATTCGCGAGTCTGTATTTTCTTAAGGTCGATTCAAACACATTAATAACGTTACAGATCCAGCGCCGAACCGGTACCGTCCCGTCACAGAACTATTCGTTTCGTCTGTTCGGGCACACTCGGAATACATCATTCTTCGGCGACCAATTTTTCTATTAAAGAATATTTTTTATGACGGATTGTTTCGTTCGGCATCGGAACTGTGACGTGATGGGACTGATGTGTTTTAATCGACCTTTATGCACCGCTAATGATCGAATTCATTATTTCCGAGAAACCAGGATTGAAATGTTATTCCAGCTACTTTTGATCATTTAGGACTCATCACTTTTAATGACTAATTTCAATATTTGTTTGTTAAACTAAGCAGTTTGGTTGCTGTGTGGTGAAACAACAACCTTGACTATGATTTATACGCAGTGGCGGAAGGGAGTTGTTAACATGCTTGTGTTGTGACTCGGAATTAGTTCGCAGTACATTGAGTTGATCGTGTGTTGTAAGGTATTAAGGATTAAAAAGTAGTGCCTTAAATACGGTATTGGTGAGCTGACACTGCGAGATATTTTAAAACGAAAGGAGAAATTTCTTTCATTTGCGTCAAAGTCAGAAAGCTCTTCTTTCTGTATTGAAAAAAACCCTCGTTTTACATGGAATCAGAAAAGGCGTTGGTAGACTGGATAACCCAAGTTGTTTATATCCCAAACAGCCCAAAAACTGGTGGTGTTTTTTAAACGAGAAAACATAAAAACGTTATCTGCAACTAAAATGGATATCTGGTTAAAAAAAACTGCTGCGAAAAAAGAAAAAATAATACTCTTGGGAACTAAACACACAATAGTTGATGACATGACTGAATAAAACACTTAATATGACAAAATAATGCAAAGAATGGAAAATATTGTACAAAAACAAAATGGAAAATATTTTACAGATATTATACAAAAACAAATACGAATAAATGGATAAATGGACATCACACGAAAAGAAAAAAGAGTTGGACCAGGAAAATTTTGGAAAGAGGGTATAGAAAAGTAAAAGAAGGAGAGAATCCTGATAAAATTCGATAGATTCGAGAAAATCAATAACATTACTACTAAAAGACTGTTCGGTGTTAAGAACGTAATTTTCTATCTAGCTGTATATATTACATACTTATATTATAATATATATAACAGAAGCTACTTAAGTTTTGTGCAATACATTTTTTTAGTAATTTTTTTGCAAAATCATCTAATTATATAATTTTTTAAAATATGCCGCTATGCTTTTAAGAACGTGCCAACTTTTGTGATAAAGGTGATGAAGCAAACAACGAACATCGATATTGTAATCACTATTTGTAACAGTTTGCTTAAACAAGTGACCATTTTAACACAGAACATCTAATTAGAGGATTGGTCATTATGCAGTCTTGATTTGGTATCAATTGACTTGGCAACAACGTTTTAGCGTTACTCGAAACCTGAGCACTTGGTGGTTGCTATGTCAAAAGCATTTTTGATGAAAAGTATTACATGGAACACATGTAAATATATTTTCATCTCCATGGACAGTTATTTTTTCCTCATTTTTCAAAACTTAAGTAACAACTACTCGAATATTATTATTTGCACAGCTCAATGGGTTTCCTAAAAGATATACAGCCAAACAAGATTGTGACAGATAGTGCGCATTTTAGTTTCTCTTCTTTCCTTTACTAAGATCCTTTACTACGTTTCTTAGTATATCCAAGTAGATATCAGCGTGGTGTTCTTTAAATATGAGAGCTGGTCTATGGCGAATGGATTCAGTTCCGCATCCACCACTTTGAACACCTAAAAAAGAAGTAAATCTCATCAAATAAAGTCAAAGAATAATATTTGTAATGATTTGAAGTAAGACAAACACAGTAAATATTAATACAATAAATTAAACATATTTACAAATTAACACTTACCATTTTTCTTTAAATTCTTGATAATTTTATCCCTTAATTCGCTACCCTTCGCGTTGATTGCAATAAACGTACCTCTGCCCCTTAGAGAATGCAGCATGTCAGGAAATTCCTTTTGTAATTGTTCCAATCCTTCAAACAATCGTTTTCCTGTTCTATTTACTTGGTCCAGTAAATTTTGCGTTTTAATCACTTCGAGAATGGCTTCTAAAAGAATTGTTTTACCTGGATCGCCCATCCAAGTATTAAAAATCCTAGAAGGGTGCTTCACGCTAAAATATTTGAAAATTAATGTATTTATTAAATAGTTAAAAACCAAATAGATTATCTACTAATTAATAAGAGATACAGAAATAGCACGATGTCAAATAAAACATACCCTGGAGCAGATATATCTTCTAATTATAATCCACTGGTTACAAGAATGGTAAAAAAAACTATGAAGAATTAACAACACAACCCAATACAAAGCAGTTGATCTCAATAAACTACGAAACCCAGAAGTACGAGAACAGATGATAAATGAAAAAGATAAAAGACTTAAGGGAATACACATCAAATAACATCAATGAAATTGGACAGATTTTAAAACAGCTCATGTAGAAAAATGAAGTTCTGAGAAGAATAGGTAAAGAGAAGTAAGTTGAACTTATAATTAAAGAAAGAAAGCTACAGTATTTCGGACATGTGATGCGGGGCGAGAAGTATGGCATCCTGCGACTCATAATGCAAGGAAAGATAGATGGCAGAAGAAGCATCAGAAGAAGACGAATTTCATGGCTTAAAAACCTGAGAGAATTGGATACAGCTCAAAACAACTATTTAGAGCTACTGCCTCAAAAATAGCTATGATGATTGCCAACCTCCGTAGCGGAGATGGCACATGAGGAAGAAGAAGATAGAAGCAGAAAGAAACGCTAGGCACTCTACTATACATTATACAGTACTAGTCAAAAGTCCGTTCCCCCCCTTGTATCTTTTGAACCGTTATTGTTATAATAGTGAAATTTGGAGGGAGGTAATAAACAGACGTAGGCTTCTTAACTAGTCATAACAAGTGACGTAATAGTGACAGATGACGTTACAGCGCCACTGTGACAGATAATTTTAAATGGGACCTTATGGCAAGTGATACCCAGTTTGAAAGGTATTGAAAATACCTATTCAACCATACTAATTTTATTTGAGTTTAAGCTCATTTTGATAAATAAATTAAATAAATACTAAAACTAGCAATTGCATTCATGAAATTCGTTTGAATTTCTATTCATAGGTTTTAATATGTTCCAAAGTTAGAGATACTAATGAAGAAACGCATTGGCAGTCATTTTGTAGCTTAGAATATCATATTATTTATAACGCTAAGACTTAAAGTGTTAATTTGATATTACAAATTATTTACAGCGAAAAAAGTTTCAAATTTTCATTGCGCTATATGTATGTACTGATCACACTATTAACTTACGTAATTTCGTCTGAATGGAAGAACCCGGCCATCTGCATTTTCTTACTGAAAGTAACAATATCTGGAGGGTTTGGCAAATTAAAATGTTCGTGACACCAGAACTTTCCAGTAGGTCCACATCCTGTTTGAACCTCATCGATGATGTATGCTACGCCATTCTTTTTGCAAATTTTTTGCAACTTCTGGAAAAACTCTGGCGAAGCGTGATTGTCACCGCCTGAAAAGAGCAAGAGCATATTGTTTTGTTGTATTTGTTTACAAAAATATAACTGATATGAAAAATATACTACATATGGAGTTTTAAATTGGTAAATAGGAAACCACTACTTCACTTTAACGGCAAAAATAGTTTAATATAAATTGCCAATCTACATAGGGAGACATCATTTTAAGGAGAAAAAAGTAGATATGCTATGTATGTTGTGGCACAGCTCCTAAATCGCAACTACTAAATCGCTCTTAGTATAGTACATGTAGACAACGCTAACTTGTCGCTGGCTAGACGCTGACAAGACACTGTCTTGATGCTGTCAACGCTAACTTGTCGCTAACTAGACGCTGACTAGACGCTGACATGATGCTGACAACGCTAAGTACAGGCTGTCTTGACGATGCCTTGTCGCTTACGACCGGTTGCAATCTAGGGATTGCACCAAAACGTTCATATCATATCTACTCAAGAAGAGGTCGGATATCGTAGCTAAAAAATAGAAAACAATATAGTGTCTAAATATTACTAAAACTGTTTACAATTACTATAAAAAAAACGTAGGTGACTAAATTGATAGCCAGCGTTCAATAAGGATGTTACTACAAGCAGAGAAAAACAACAAAAGCGACTGTGGAATCTTTACGTGGCCATCTTCGTTTATTTTTAGAAAAATAATATCTTAAACTCAAAAACAATCTCACCTTCTGATTGAATCGGTTCAATAATTAAACCAGCTACAGGGCAAGTCTTTTTTTGCATTTCGATAAGATCTTCTACTTCTTCTAAACATTTATTGTCTATTTCTTCGTTTTCTCTACGGTTTTCCTCCAGTGGATATTTATACATGGGAAACGTTGCAATTGGCCAATGGGCAAAAGAGGGAAACGTCTAGTTTATGTATAGCCTTAAAAAGAATTGTCATTAATAACAACAATTTAAAATATTAATGAAATCAAATGAAATTTAAATTGGACACAATAACTATAAAACTCATACAATCCAACTTATCAAATAAATATAACAACGTATCTTTTAAACTTACCATTGAATGTGTGCAAGATAACGTGGCTACGGTTCTTCCATGAAAGGCTCCCCTAAATGACAAAATAGATAGCTCTGGACATCCCGGTAACTGATTCATTATGCTTGATTTTTTTTTCAACTTCTGTAAAGTCTTTATTGCCCCTTTCCTCATTCTGTATGCTATAAACGACGTCTTTATCGCATTCTCATTGGAGCAGGCGCCGCACATCATTGTGTTTATTTTTTGGAAGTTTGGGAGATACCTATAAACATAGATAAGTTCAAAATGGAATATCACAGCTCACAGCATAGCAGCAGTGCAGTGAGTAGTGAACAGTGTAGTGTTTGGGAGCTCAGAAAACTGAGACCCTGGTAGCCCTGAAGAAGAGATGAGAGAGGATGTCGAAAACTTGGCGCAGTGTATAGTACTTATGACACCATTTCGACCTACCAGTCTTATCAGATGCCAACAAACGCCTCTTGAATGTCTCCCATAATATAGTAGTTTTTGTCATTTAAGAGTCTTTGTAATAAAATAATAGTAATAGGGGTACTTACCTGCTTAAAGAGATTTTCCATTCTTTGAGGCCAATCTATGCCAGGATATACCCCAACGCTGGTCTATTTATAAGACTTTTCTGCAATAAAAAATGTAGATCCTTTAATTAAATAATTTCAATATAAAACATATTAGAAATGAACAGTACTCATTTCTGAGAATGCATATACACATATAATAAGTATCACTACATAAATAAACTAACGTCAATTGCTCTTTGAAGATCAGAGAACCAGACTTTGTCAACTGAGGAGAGTGGTCTGGTCCAGGAATTCTGAAGTCTGAGGTTTAGCAAGCTCTAAGAACAATGAAGAAACGAAAGATCGATAGTCATGACAATTTACGTGTAGAAAGTTCTAAAAACTAATAAAAAATTGACCAAAAGCATCTCCCAATGCAGTATTTGTTCAACCTAATATATGATCCAGACAAAATTCCAACTGACTGCTTAAAATCAACCTTTGTAACAATTTTCATTTGGTACTGAGGGAGAGTGTAATACATGACACAAGTGACCATTCCCTTAAAGTCCGTTTTTACAGCTTGCAATTACACCTGCAAGACGCAAGAAAGTTGCCTAATAGCAATGCGCAGTATGTCGTCAGCTGTATTTCCTGCAACTTCTTGCAATTGCGCTAATAATCGGTTTGGTGCCATTTTCTCTGCAAGTTTTCATGCAAGTCTAGGGGAATTTGTACAGAGTTTGATTTTTCCACAATGTCAAATGTCATAATTATTGATTGACACGGATTAATAAAAAATATAATAGTCTTGGCATTTCGAAATTTACTAAATACTAAATAGTGTTAAATAAAACAGCAATAAGTAATTAAAAAAAAAAACAAAAGTGTATAAGTTTTTTAAGGTTAAGGGTAAAAACATTAATTGCATTGCAAGCTGTAAAATCGTACATAAAGACCTTGCACTAGACTTGCACGACAGTTAGTCATGCAAGAAATTGCAGCAAGTTTTCTTGCGAGCTGTAAAGCGGTCTTTAGGATATCCTTACAGTTTATTTTATTCTTTTTTAATACTAATATTCACTATAACTAAAGAGCTAAATAATAAGCTGGATATTATCCCTATTTGGTATCTTAATCACCGGATTAGAAATTTAAAAACCATCTAATGGAATTCTAATATTGACTATTTAAAGTATTCTTAATAAACAAGCTATATATTTACAACATATATTATATATATATATATATATATATATATATATATATATATATAATACCATATGAAACCATGAAAGATAGAGCCATTGATGAAGACACCTGGAGAGATAGAAAAAGATGGCGATCGAAATACGGGAAGCGGCAGAAGCTGTAGGATCCCCGCTTATATATATATATATATATATATTATATATATATAATATATATATAATATATATATATATATATATATATATATAATAAAGTTTTATTTTGGGGTTTGCAGTCATTAATAGGGCAGGAAAGTGAAACTCTTTGTTCTTTATATAGCTTTCGCAAAATTTATTTGCTTCTTCAGGATATGCTAAAATATGGTATCAGTAAATACAATGAAATTAAAATTAAATAGCATTGTATAAAACTAGTATAAAAACTTACAACATGAGGTTTATCCATTAAATTTTCAAATTTACAAAACATTAAAACTTAACTTATCTAGTTATGTAAGTACAATATTTTAATTTTATTTAATTTTGTACAAATTCATTATGACATCGATTATGTTGATGTTTGATTTATGTCAGAAAGACACTCGTTTCTGTTTATTATATTTTTTGTTGTTGATAACTAGCTCTTGATTATTATTATGGTTACGTACAAGAGTGGCGCCAAATAGAAGCCAAAAAGAAGCAAATAAATTTTGCGAAAGCTAGATAAAGAACAAAGAGTTTCACTTTCCTGCCCTATTAATGACTGCAACCCCAAAATAAAACTTTATTTTACATAACGTGTCAGTCAATAATACCTAACTCCTTTATATATATATATAAAACAAACTATCAACTCTTTATAGTATATTAGATATATACGAGTATCAATGAGGGAAAGACGACGAGAGACACATATTTAGAAGTATCAAAGACCATTAGCCATTGATCATTTTAATTGAACATTTATAGACAGGAGGAAAAATTTGCCACTATTAAAGCGAGCATGGTAAACACGTGACCCAAGTTTTGATCTGAAATCTGATGTTCTGTAATTCCAACCCTTAAGATTATCCCAAAAATACTTACCAAATTGTGCTCATCATTGAACACATTCAGTAACGCTGGATGATTGTACCCCAAAGGCATGGTAGATATTTGCGTGTATGTATCTAACATAATATTATCATCAGCATCAACTATGTAGTTACCAGATGACTTCTCATAATTCACTAGGTACTGGGTGGATCCAAGGTTCTATAAAGTGAAAACCGTTGTTGCATATACTCGTAGGAATATATAGTATGAAAAACAGTTGCTACTTACGTAGACATTGCTCAATTGTTTCATTAGTTGTTTGCTTTTAGGTCCAGGTATATCGGTTTTCATTGAAGGTCCAGAAGGTTCTTCTGATACAGATTGGCAACGCTGGCATTTCCTCTGCATGTTGCTAGTTTTTAGTATATTTTCTGTAAAATAAGAATATTTTTATAAAGTGTTTATAATTATGGGGAAAAAGACCTATAATGGCGCGAAGAATATGAACAAAGAACTAAATACATATCATAGGAAATATCAATGACACGAGAGATCGAACAAGGCGACAGTCTTAGTTTATTTTTTATTTTACAATATAACTTGAACAATGTGGTATTTATCGTTTTCATGATCGAATAATGTTGACCAGCTAAAAAGAATCAAGAATAGGTAATCATTCAGCTGTAAGAATGACTTGAAGTCCTTGGAATGAATAGTAGATTAATAATACTAAAATTAAATAATAGGCAATTGAATATTAGCATTTATTCTCCTACCTTTCTTGTAATGGTACATACTAGAAGGTAGATTAGAAATCAACTTCATTATAACCCCTAAATTAGTTTTGATAGTATTAAAAAAATGTTATAAAAATTTTTTTTTTAATGTTTCTTTATTGAATACTTTTTACAATTCAATCCTATTTTTTATCTTCTCATTTCTGAGTAGCTATATCTGTTTTTTATTTGAAATTATTTAAAAAGTAACATCAATTGTAAATCATCGACTGTTATATTAAAAAAAATCTATATATGCACTCTAGAATTAAAAAAACTTACCAATAGGTAAAGGATTTCTACAAACAGGTTTAACCAGCGTTGGATAACATTTTTTTTTGTAAATTTGGATCTGAATTCTTGCCGCAGACTTCAAAATTGATTTTGGGCCCATATGATTTTGTTGCGCGCGCCCCTGATATTCCTGTTCAACAGGGTGGAATTGATTGTACTTTCCTTTTAATTAAAATACATCAATCGGTACACGACGATACGGAATTGAGAGAAGGTTTAGTACATGACTTTTAAACGATACTAATACACTACTTAATGTGTTTATTTTTTCTCCGATCATTTATTTAGTAAATTAGACTGGGATGTGGATATATACAATAGAGTAAAATTTGTCATAAACGTCCTAAAATATAAAAGAACTTACAATTTTTTTCAACTACATAATGTATAAAGCGTATTTTCAAGGATAAAATAAAACTATTGCTTCTGCAATTAGAAGAAGAGTCTGTCATTTTTGACTACTTTAAATGGTCCAGTATCATTCTATCTATCATATTTTCTAAAGATGTGATACAGTTGTATGCTTCTTCATTTGCGTTTTGTCTTTGGATAAAGTTTCTTACAATGTTTAACGCACTTTCCACATCTTGTCTATTAGGACCTTCTTGCGTAGATTCACCGAGATTGTCTTCTCCATCTTCATCACTTTCGTCACTGGCGATAACGCGCTCCACCGGCGGATTTAATTAGTTCAATTCAATTATAATTTCAATATCCGTCAGAAGATCACAAACAATGACGTCATCAACAATGGCAATGAATTCAGCAAACTCGTCATCATGGTTCAGTTGGGTTAGTTCTTGACCTTGCTGTTGTAACATCATTCACTCTGCTACAGGATATTCATTTTCTTCGATTTCTACCTCCGTCTCCGTCTACCCCGCATGACCGAAACATTTTCTGATAGTTTTTTTTATTTACGAGTGTCCATGCTTTGTGGATGAAATTTATGGCATCTAATAAAATAACAGGGATGCACTACGGTTTACCACATTATTCAGGATCCGCTTAACTAAAAGTTTTCTGTAGTGAACTTTAAGTGACCTTATGATGCCCTGATCCATCGGTTGCAGAACAGTGCAATGAAAGTGCAGAACAGTGCAGAAATGTGCAATTTGGGGGTAAAAAAACAAGTTGAATGTTTTTAAACCGTTAACTTTCGGATGGGTTTTATAATTGTCAACAATTAAAAGAATCTTTCAACGTCGCAACTCTCTGTCCCACATCAAAAGTTATCCACTAAAAATCACTGCTGTCATCTACAATTTTTTATTAAATTTATATGTGACAGGAAGCTGATTCACAGCTCTGAAACAGAGTGGTTTTTGAGATTTCCCAATGACGACTAACTTCCTTTTTTCCTCTTTCACGACAAACTTTCTGTTTTCTTCTTATCGTTCTCAACATCTTTAAGGATGTTAGTTGTTTCTTCTAAAGTAAATGCTATTCTTTTAAGAGTCATAGTGTTAATCTATGTGACTATGTAATCTACAACACAACTTTTCAAGACGCGAAAGCCACAATCATGAAACAAACGACAAACATCAACGACAAAAATAAATGTTAAATGAAATTTTGGTGAAATTTGTTTCATTTGTCATGTTTTTAAGCCTCTTTACGTACATAGTTTATTCTGTGCGAATGATCAAACCCCTACACTGACACTTTAACAGATTAAACAGAAGTTTATTGCGGGCGGCAGTTAAAAAGGGATATATATTTATAGCCACGGCCGGACCAAAAACGTAAGAAAACACGTTTTTTGATCTTATTTTCTCTCGTTTTAACCAAATTTGCCTCGCTATAGAGGTTTATAGTTCATTAGAAACGGGACATCTAATGTACCTCGTTATAAGCGAAACCTCGTAATAACCGCGTTCATATACTCTACTTCCTTTTAATAGTCTCTTTTCCATTTGTCCTTTCTTCTTCCCCTTTATTCGATATTGTTACACCCAAATACTTGAACTGTGGACATTTTCAATTTTGTAATCCTTTCCTCTCGTTTTAAGTGTGACGAAACTTATTGTGTTTTACTATCTCACCGCGGACTCGCTGCTGAGAGAAGAAGGAAAGAAGAGAGAAGAGGACGACCACGAAAAAAGTGGCTATAAGCGTGTAAAGAAGACTTATAAACAACCGGGATATCAAATTGGAAAACTGCGACCATGTAGGTACAGAAGAAAACGGAGGAAACAGTGGAATTTTCCAAGCCATGGACCTTTAGGTCCTGTTGAGCCGTATAGGTATATATACTTTGCTAATTAAGTTTTGTTGTTTTTTATTATACTATACCTAATTTCTTGGTTATAACTCGTAGTTTCTAACATTTCTTGAATAAGACCGATAAGAAATAGCATCAGTCGTACAACGAAATTAATCAAAAATATTTTTGTCTTTTAGTTTGTCTCCAAATACTGGCCTAAATTCGTTAATGTCTATTTTCATACTCTAAGTAGGAAGTGAGAGACATTGGACTAGGGGATCTATATTGAATTATACCAACAGTTAGAAGCTATTCTTAGCACTATCTACTACAATGCCTACTACTATATTTACTGGAAATTAAATACAGTAGATATAGTCACAACAAAATAGTTTCAAAGCCGTATTCTCGCACTATTTTGACTAGCAACTGAAATCTAACAAATAAATGATTCCGATATTTATATTTGATATTGTTCTATGTTTTTAGCTATATATAAATATATCTTCGCTACCTAAGGCTCATATAGACACGACGTCTCAGGGCCAGCAACTCCAGTTGGAAGTTTTACATTGTCATGAAGGTACCTTGATACTTAAATTTGTTTAAAACTTTAACATCATATAAAATTATCAGCAAAAATGTAAGACTGTCCTAGAATGAGCTTCTATTCCTTCCTACTCTTCGCCTTTGTTTTCCAATTTACGTACTCTTAGTGCAGTCACACTATTATCCTAATACGCTGATCAGCTTAAGTCACTAACTTCCTAATGTCCTAATCAGCTTAAGATGGAATACTGGTAGTTCTGTTATGACATTGTGAAGTCACACTCAACTTCTAATACGGTGATTGGCTTGGGTCACTAATCGCCTTATATGGTCACGAGTAGTTCGGTGATGACACATAAACACAGCGGAAGGAGAGATAATAATTTAGTGTGATTTAATTATGACCATTGTGAACGAGTTTGATTTAATTTAATAAAATAGCTATATTTACGTAAATACGTGTTTTTTAACTATTTTAATAGACGATACTATTTTAAATAGACGATATCAGAAGTGTGTTAAAGAACCTACGGTAGAATTTAGTGAACTGTTTTTAATGTTAAGTGATTGAAAGTGTCCAAAATGCCGAAAAGGAAAAAGTCCAAGCGAAATAGTAGTTCCAGTAGTGAAACCACAACAATTTCGTCTACCGATTCTTCGCCGAGAAGGTAGTCAAGGTATACAAAAACGAAAAGAACCAGTAAGTAAAAAAAAAGATCTAAACATTCAAAAATAAATAGAACCTATACGTCTTCGCCTTTGCCTCAAATTAAAGAAAATGCCACATAAATAAATTCACCATCTGCATCTTATAATTGTACCGAATAGAAACATTGAATCCGTCAGTTTTATTCCTGAATTTGATCCACTAATTGGAGAAATAGATCGATGGATTGAAATAATAGAGCACAATGCTAAGACGTATAGTTGGTCTGATAACTACATTATATTTCAAGCGATTTCTAAGCTTAGAGGTACCTCTAAAAACATGGTACGCTAGTTTGATTGAAAATGAAGTTGCATGGTCTCAATTTTCTTGGGCAGAATGGAGATCAGTACTTCTTCAAAGTACACGAAATACTTATGATCTTTTTATGGACGTAGCCCATCATAAACCAACAGAGGGTTCTTCATTATATGAATTTTATTTTGAACATTTAGCAAAAATTAATAAACTTTAAAGTAAATTTTTCCAAGTCAGATAAGATTTCTTTAATAATTGGTGCTATTAGAGACGAACATATTAAATCTGCTATTGAAGTTGCTCAAAATCAAAGATGTCAATTTATTGGCAGTTTATTTAAGAAATAAAGCTTTATCACAAAAGTCCAGAAAAATTGCCTGATTTAACAAATCCAATTGTTTTTACTCTGAGATATGCGCG
>NW_027312385.1:0-31011 GCF_040954645.1 Diabrotica undecimpunctata | reverse complement strand
ACGCGCTATCTCAGAGTTAAAAGACTTTTAAAAGCAAAAAATCTTCAAGCTTGTTTAGGATAATATATAAACTAAACTTAGAAAGAAACTGTTTTTGTTTCAGATGCCTAGAAATTACCACGAAAAACTGAGCGTCAAAAATGGTCTGAAAAATCTATGGCCAGCGCTCGGGAGTATTAGAACAAGAACTTGTGGATTTCTAAAAGCATCCAAAAGTATGGAGTTCCCAAAATCAACATTGAAAGAAGAAGATTCAAAGGAAGAAAATATCCGCATCGACGGATTGAAGTGGGGAGTTTGCTCGGCCACCAAGGAGGTCCTGATTTCAATCCTTCGGATTTTTCGGATTTCGATTTAAAAAAAAAACGAATTAATTCTTTTTTAGAATTGCGACAGAAAATAGAAGCAGCCGCGAATGTGATAAAAATTAAAGACATAAATAATATCAAGGGTATTTAATAATAAGAGATATTTGCGAAAACCGGGTCATAAAGTGTATTGGAACTAAATGGTGGACATTTTGAACATTTACTTTTTTTACTTTAATTATATTTAAATTAACGTATCGAATTAAATGAATCAACCACTAGTAACTTTTTGTAGAATTTTATACTTCTCCTATTTTCTATTATTTTACCCATAGTTCACCAAAAGATTTGCTTTGATTTACTAAACACAAATAAGTGTAACTAGCCCTTTTATTAGCAATGCTAAAGTAAAGTCTAATTTGCAATTCCCATGCCAAAAAACGTAACTACTAAATTAAAATTAGAAATTGTGAAAATGTACAAAATTATTGCGAAAGTTAAAAATCCATCTAACTTTTAACACCCGGATTTAGTAGCAATATTTGTATAAGGCATCTAGGCATCTAAGCAGAATCATATTTTAGGTCTAGAATCTACAATTCCAGAGATTGGACATTCTCAATAAACCACCCTGTATAATTATATCATCATCATCTTTGCTCAACAATCCTCTGTGGATCCTTGGCCTGCTCTATGATTCGTCGCCATTCTGTTCGGTTTCCTGCAACATGTTGCCACATTCTGATTTTTAATATCCGTAAGTCGTTTCAACTCCATCTACCCAATTAATTCGCGGACGGCCTTGCTCTTCTTCCTCAGGTGTTCTTGTGGTTAGCTTTTTAGCAATCGTATTTTCTGGGCATTCGTATTATGTGTCCAGCCCATCTAAGTGCTGTGTTTTAAAGAACGTTTAGAGTCCATGTTCTGCTCCATATTGGGAGGACCGGCCTCCAGCAATGTTTGTATATAATAATGTTTAGGTCGTCTTTGGAATGTTCTTGAGTGGAAATGCTTTGGGAGTCCTATAGTGATGCTCTATTTGTAGATTTATTCCGTCTTTTGATTTCTCGCTTGTTTTATTGGTAGCAAGGTCCAAAGCGACTAAGGTATGTGAAGTTGTCAACACGTCCAAAGGGATGACTTTCAAAGACTGTTTCTCGTTTCCTCATTTGCTATCGGATCCTTTGTACCAACATGACTTGGTTTTGTCCTTCGTTGATGACTAGACCTGACCTGTTTGTTTCGCCGCTGTTTCCAATTCTAGGAGATTATTGCTCCAACATCTCGCTTGCTACGTCTTATTATGTCAATGTCATCAGGCCATATGCTAAGACTTGTATCGATCTATGTAAATAGTCCGCCATCCCTAATTCCGTGTATCTCGGACTGCCTTTTCTAAGGCAAATTAAATAGGAGGCTAGCCAGAGGCATCCCCTTGTCTGAGTCCATCCTTAATCTTAAGGATCTAGAATTCTCTCCCAGTATTCTAACAGTGGCTCCTAAGTTATGACATTGTCCATTCTCGTTAGTCGGATAAGTTTCTCTGGTATAACCAAACTCATAGCATTGATTGGTATAACCACTGTTCTCTTGACACTGTCGTATGCGTCCTTGAAGTCGAGAATAGGTGATGGTTTCAATATTGTATTCTAATGTTTTCTCGAGATTCCTGTCCTTATTTGAATGAATCTGGTCAATTGTTGATTTTTCTGGAGTGAATCCTGGCAGCCTTTCGTAGAGAATATTTGCTAGTATTTTGTAAGCAGTTGTTAACAGGCGTTATACCTCTAAAGTTGTCACACTGTGAGCTGGTCATCTTTTTTATGTAACGGGCATATCACGCTTTGAGACCATTCCACAAGGCATGGTCTCATTATGACCAAACAAGAAGTAAAAGCTTATGCAGTGTCCCTGTAGTAGGGCAATCTCCACCATCTTGTAGAGCTCACTACAAATTTGATCAATCCTGTGATTTATATTTTTTAAGCTTTTTAATGGCTTGGGCAAACGTTTTCGATGGTCTTTCGTTTGGGTTGAAAGGATTCCAATCAGTTCGATTTGCTAGGGGTGTCCATCTGCTTCTTCATATGATGGCCATTAAATTTTGAATCGAAAAATTCACCCATCTGTTCCCATCTGGTATTCTTCCTTTTGCTCTTCATGTGCATCCAGCCTTGATTTGTCTTAGGTATGCCCGGTTTTTGTTATCTGTTGCATCTTGGCACTCCCTTGTCAAACCAATTCCGTTTTCTTTAACTGGTTTGGTTTTCCCCAATATTTTTGTTGCTTTCTCAGTTATTATGTTTTTACTTTTGTCCACAGTTCCTCTATAATCCCCCCCCCCCTCCAGGCCCCCATTTCCTCGTCCATTTGTCTCCTATACTCTCTCGCACGGTTTCAATGCCAGATTATCACCATTATCACCCTTAATTATATTATATTATAATTCATCCTGTAGAATATAGCTAGGTTTAAATATTTGGATAAACTAAATACTATAGTTATTAGTAGCACTATACCAATTTCATCACCATATAATAAAGTTATTCTCAAAAATGTTAAACAGAATTAATTAATAAAGTCCGACAGCAATTTAATAATCTACCTCGATGTTAATAACAAGCGTGTTCAACAGTTTTGTTTCCTGTAAAATTAACCTTGAAATAACGCTACATAATTTCATCGATTACATGATTTTTATAATTAATTGCCGAGCAAAATATTTTATAGTATGTGATGAAACAGTTACTTTTACAACTAGTATTACGTAGGTTTTCTGATTGTTTTGTCAATTTGTGATTGTGTACGAATCAGTTAGGGTGAAAGTCATTAAAAAAACTGCTATAAGGTGTTTTACAGTGCCAATTATTATAATACTTTTTAAAACGTATCTGACATTTTTAGGGGGACATGTCCATCGTTAAACAGAAAGAAAAAGCATTACAATTAGGACAGCTGGAACTTTTTTCAATCGTGTAGTAGAAAAAATTATTTTTTTACTGTACTGCACAAAATTATATTGAAAATGAAACGAAATAAGAAGATAATGCACAATATATACAGATTAGAGCCTTTTTATGTGGGGGATCATCCCATTCTGGGTTGGTTTTACAGTTGCTGTTGTGACATCGCTGTTTAAACTTCTTTTCTACAGTTCTTTTTCTCATCTTTGATTGTCCTTTCTATTCTGTCTTGTCTCCATCTCAGTTTAGGTCGGCCTCTGGGTGCTTACCTTTTAGTATCTATTCAGTTATAACTCTTATGGCTTGCTCCTACTTTTTTTTCATTATGTGTCCATATCATTTAATTCTTTGTGATTTTATTGCCTACTACTGCGTTCTCTTGGCCCATTCATCTTGTGTTTCGTGATTCAATCGATTGTCTTGCATCCACCTCGTTTTCCCCCTTTGGTCCCAGTATTTTTCTGATAATCTTCCTCTCAAAAACTTTCAATTGATCTTCTTCTCTTGCTGTTAATGTAAATGTTTCTGTAATGGTCTTATGGTCGTATGTAGGATTTTCATTTTTGTGTTTCGGCTTAATCCTTTTTTTATAATTATTTTTTTATTTCTAAAAACGGTGTATTGTCTAACTCGAATTCATCTTTTTATACCTACCTTTAATTTTTTCTGTTGATTAGTACTCCCAAATATTTGAATCGTTCAACCTCTTTCAAAAAATATGTGCATCTATTGTCTGTTCTATCATTTTATGTCTTATTTTTCTGGCTTACGTCATGTATTTTGTTTTTTTTCATTTCTTTCCAGTCCTCTCAGTTTGGCTTCGTTTTCA
Source organism: Diabrotica undecimpunctata (assembly GCF_040954645.1). Classification (NCBI taxonomy): domain Eukaryota; kingdom Metazoa; phylum Arthropoda; class Insecta; order Coleoptera; family Chrysomelidae; genus Diabrotica; species Diabrotica undecimpunctata. Next base: position 26,911 of record NW_027312385.1, on the reverse strand, counting down.
ATTTCCTGGAAGGTTTCTTTAATACATTTTTATCGTTGCTACTATGTTATATCGTCTGCATATTCTATTATATGTACTAGTATTCTTGTTTATAGTTCCGCGTTTGGCAGCTTTTTATATCGTGTCTAGTGGTCGAATAAATGGTACCCGTGAGAGCCGCATCTTCATGTCTTACTCCGTTTTTTTATTTTTATCAATTTCTGTTCTTTCTCTCCTGTGTCTATTATTGTTTGGGAATTTACTAAGAGACATACCTGACTATACAATCCATAAAAAATTTTGTGATTGAATATAAAAGTAATTACCAACCAAAGATATTAAAATAATAAAATTTTTTCCCTGGTATTAAAGTTTATACATCTAAAAAAGTATTGGAAGATAAATAATTTACGCGGATATTTAATTATAAAAGATTATTTGAGTTGTAATAATTTTTAATTCTTACCTTGTAAAAAAGATCTTTTCATCCTGATGTAGCAAGGCATTACCCTATGGCACTAAAACAAAAAACCAACGTTATTATTAACATATTATAAATATATATACAGGAAGTTTATTCTTGCATTATTGCAGATTACAGATTTAATACAATGTGTTTCTATTTATCAAATATATTAATCAAGTATTCGAGAACGAAATAATCGAAAGTATTTAAATTGCTTCATAATGTTAAAAAAACTTATTAATATAACTATTATTTCGAAATAAAGTGAACTCAATTTAAATTAAAAATTAATACCAAAGTGACAAAAAAAAAGCAAGATAAATATTATACATAATTTTATATAGAGCATTGGCTTTTAAAAAATTTGGAAAATTGTGAAAAAGTCCTTGAAGAAATGGGTTAAACTAAAAATCGCACCAAAAACTAACTAAAGATAACAGCTAATAAATGGAAAATCCATTAAATGAAGCAAACTAGAAAGTACAGTAGAAAACGAAGAAAAATACCCGAAATTAGAAAACTCATGAGTAAAATTCGAATAAATTAAAATATCATGTTAGTGCGGGATTGTAAGATTGCTCAAAAAAAATAAATTTCATCGTAGTAGCTATGTTCATGTTAAATGATAATTCAGACTAATTGCCATGACTGCAGATGTTTGAAAGATATCAATCCTTGATGGATAAGGGAATTCACATCACAAAGGCTCCTTAAAATTTAATGTTTGGGCATGTATTACGAATACTACTATGATTGGCGCATTTTTATATTATTTTTATAGAGGGCAATTTAGATATTTTTCAGTAGATTGGTACATATCATACTTTAGGGTTGATGTTTAAAAGTACTTAAATGAACTTTAAAAAATCCAAGGCAACTGGATAAGAAGAAGGAGTACAATTCAGTGAACAGCAAGATCTCCCAATTTATTACTATTAGACTATTTTTGTGCGGATACCTAAGTACGTCTACCAAAACAAAACATGATTATCTGCATGATTATAACAAAGACATAATGAAAACAATTCCGTAAGATAAGAAAAGTGCAACTGCACGATATCATGTCTGAAAAATAAGTAAAAACACGATTTCGGGGAAACAGACAAAACTTATTTATTCGTAAACTTACTTTTAGGTTTCTGTTTGACTGTGCATGAATTCTCCATTTAATTTTCCAATACCACTGTTGTTCAGTACAAGTAGGGGAGACCGGGGTTGGTTGGGCACAGCTGGTTGGTTGGTACATTTCGAATAGTTCGGCATCGTTCGGGTAAACCCGGCGTTGCTCTTATTTTTCGGGAGGTGTTGGAATACGCGCCAGTTGACGACAGTTATCGTTGGTGTGTGGGCGTCATTTTGTGAGTTTTACTTGGTGCACGTGGTTTTGTGAGCCGTAAGTTAAATATTTATGTAGTTGAAACATTTGTGTTATCAGTTTTATTGCTTTGCAATAAAAACAGCTTATATACATAAGAAACTTTGCACTTTTTTCAATACTTACCAAATTAAAAACCTTGATCATTAATGCTTTAAACATGTAGTTTTGGCCATTTTTAACCTAAAAAAGTGCATTGGGGATGGTTGGTTCAGATTGCGAGGGCTGGTTGGTACGGTGTACTAATCAACCCGGCGATCTACTTTTAGCTTTTTTTTTGTTACACTTCTAGCTGGCTTTTTTTCTCTTCTTTTGGTGTCTATTCGTTTCGAATACTGGCAATCATTCTGACTATAGTTATTTTATTAACTGATGCTTTAAATATATTAGTTGTTGTTGTGGAGAACCATTTCCCACAGGTTTTTTAACTATGACATTCTTCTCCCAGTTTTTCTTTTTTAGGAAACCTTTATTATAATGCGTATCTTTAAACGAAAAGTAGAAAGATGCAAAACACCCCCAGATATTATGCTAAGGGCTGCTAGAGCCGTAAAATTGCGAGGGCAATCTCTAAGGTCTGCTGCGGTGACTTTAAAATTCCTTTTACCACGTTAAGAAGATATTGCCGCACATTTACGATAGAGGAAATTAGCATATTAGCTTTTTTTTACGCAACTTCTTTGATTTGTCCGTTCAAAATAGCTAGAAAACGAATGAGATGGCAGGCCCGATTGTTTACATCGTTTTTACAGAGAAATGCTGAATTGGCTATAAGGACGCCTGAAGCCAACAGTTTTTCTAGAGCGGACGAGTTACAACAAAACACATGTGAAAAGATTTTTTCAGCAATCTAGAAATTGTCCTGCGGACATCTGGAACATGGAAGAAACGGAATTGCTACCAGTTCAGAGACTGATCGATTGTGGCAGACGTGGGGTTAAACAAGTGGAAGAGTTACTTCAGCAGAACGCGGCACGCTTGTAACTCTAGCGTGTGCTGTTGCTGCTACTGGAAATACTGTGCCACATTTTTTTTATATTTCCTCAAGTAAATTTTAGGACCCATTTTCTCACAGATACCCCGGCTGAAAGCGCTGGAAGTGCTAATCCGTCAGCTGGATGAAAGAAGTTCATTTTATCAATATATCCAGCATTTTATTAAATCCTGCAAGGCATCTAAAGAAAACCTCTCCTATTTTTGATAGATAACCCACGATTCGCATTTGTCTCCTGAGGCACTAAACATCTACAAAGATCACGGCATAACAGTGTTATCCTTTTCACCTCACTGCAACCATAAGCTCCCAACCACTGGACCGCAGTGTGTATGGACCATTAAAAAAGTATGTCAATAGTGCGTGTAAACTATTGGATGACTAATCATCCTGGTGCAACGAAGATCATTTATGACATACCCAGTATAGTTCGTACTGCACTACCATAGCGACAATTCCAAACAATATTACAGCTGGAATTTCAGTTTTCCGGAATTTATCCATATAATAGAGATATTTTTCCGGACAGTGAATTTATGGCTGCTTACGTCACAGATAAACCAGATCGTGAACAAGATTTGCAAGCTATCGAGCAAAAATCGAGAAAAAGACCCGAATCTCGTATTGGAGGTTGAAACAAAATCACCGGAACTTGATCAAATTACACCCATCGAAGTGACTTTAATCCGTGTCAACAACCCTTGCCAGACCAACACACTAATAATTGTAACGAAGACACGCAGCAAGCTGGACCAAGCAGAATTAAAGAAAGTCAGGCGCCTACCAAAAAAGGTCCAATATTTTCTTATCTAAAAATCTCAGTGCCCCAAGGTTGAATAAGAAGCAACATGTAATTTTACAGATCTCGAAATTTAAAACCGTTCCAAAGCTGCAGAAAGAAAAAGACAACCTGGTCGCAAAAAAAGAAAATCTGAAATTTTGACAGATACTCTTATTAAAAGATGCCTTAGAAGAAGAGAAAAAGAAAAAGAAAATAAACTGAAATCAATTAAAAAAGCAGGTGTTTGGCAAAAATAAAAAGAACACGAAAAACAAACAAAAATTAAAGACGATTCAAGTAGTGATGATGACACCTTCTGAACTCTGTTCAAATAGTTTGCCTAACGAGAATAGATTCAGTGCAATCAATGCAAATTGTGGGCACATGAAAAATGCGCAGATGCGGGCTGTCTACGTGTGTCAAAATATTAATCTCCTAGTTTCTGTCTTGACCAACTAACCCCGAATACGGGGTTGCTTGGTACACTTACATCCTTAAGGAAAAAATTAAATTCTGGAATTAGGATTACATACGTAATTTGAAATTTAGTAAATAAGACAATACTAATGGGGAAATTAAACCTATTTTCTTACCATCTATCAATAAAAAATAGTGGGCGCCTTAATTTGAAAAGTGTACCAACCAGCCCCGGTCTCCCCTAACTATAGACACTGTAATTTAATTTTTATTTAAACAAAATAAAAAAACTCATCACTTGCTCGAATAAATTCATTCGAACATACAAAACTATTTTTTATAAAAATATTTTTAGTTTAGTATTCAACTCCACTTTTACAATAAGTCACTAACTGTGTAAATATATAAATAGCCAGAGTGTCAAAAGTGCTTAGTGTTTGGTCATAAGACATTAGTGTTCAAACAGACTCCCCGAAACAGCAGGCAATCGCTTACATAAGAGCTAATCTAGTCAGGCACGAAGCAAAATCTTTGTTTGCAGAAGCCCTCAAAAAATCCGTCAAGGAGTTACTCCATACACATTTGTAACAGTGCTCTCTGAATCTGTCGAAGATTTGTCCATCTTTTGGTATAAGAACAAACAATTATAAGTTAGCTAGTGCATTTTTTGTGTAAACCAAAAGTTTTAGAAGTTTTCGCATAGTTCTCTTGTTAACCTTAGTTCACCACATCACACATCTCTACATTTAGGATCTATTAATACACATTCGAAACACTTGTATTAATTAGTAAAATTTTGTTTTTATTTCATTTGTACTGATTTTATTTATATATTTCTCTCTCTCTTTAATAAATATTTGTAACTTTGGATAGCTTTTGAATCGTTTGTTATTTAAGACATTTCTAAGATATTGCAGGTAAGAGCTCTCATATTTGTATCAAGCAACTATGGTATATACTTTCTTTCATTTAAGATATTGTTCATGTTTGTCTTATGGTGCGATCTAATTTTATTACTCCACTAAAAATAAAATCCTATTTTTTAATCATATTCAAAATATTAGAATGGAATGAGAGTGTTGAGCCATCGTTTGAAGTATCGAGTTCGCAGCATTGTACGCATGGCGCGATTTGTCTCACGTTTCTACGTGATGCAAAGTAAAGGGCCGTCATTTTCTGGTGTCGGTAGTCGGTATGGGGACTACCAAAAGCGAGACGAGTCCATTAAAACGCACTGGTCAAACGGGCTACGCTGTATCCTAGACGAGCTCATGAGGCGCCACTCTACTTTTATTCCACATACACTTGGTGAAAATAACTGCAAGGTCAATCCCGACCAACCACAGCTGGACATGCAGCTTGTAGGATGAACCTTACTTTGGAGACGAGAATAGAGAAGGAGGCTTTGCGGCAATGACCGTTAGCCCACCGTGTGGTGATACCGGGTAGGTGTAGCTTATCGTTATGTTAGAACCAACATATTATTATTCGTCATCGAACATTAGAATTACCAGAATATAAAGAGGTATAAGATATATATATATATATATATATATTATATATATATATATATATATATATATATATATATATTATATATTATATATATATATACGAAATAACAAGAAGTCCAGAGACCTCTCTCTGATAGCAATTTAGGTGAACGCAATTCAAAGCCTCTTGCTAGAGGCCTTTAAACGACGCTAGAAGTATCCTTTTACTTCGACATGCATCTACGATTCCCCTTTGAAAAATACTATCTTTTTCGCTCTCTACGTAGAAGAAGACGTTTTAATGAAAGTATGAATCTAATTAGAAAAAATGTAGAAAATTAAAAGAAAAATGTTTAGATCCAAATCGATGATTTAAGTTACGTATATGACTAATTTTACAGAAAATATTCACTTTTTTTATTTCAAAAACATTGATTTTAAAATTTGGGGGTACAATCTTATGACCTATTTTTTTTATTCTTTAGTACTCAAAACTAATGAAAAATATAGTGGACGCCACCAGGAACGAAGGTAATCATGCCTCTTCAAAATTTCAAAAATTAAATGGGCAAAATAGTACTGATTTTGAGTGTAAAAATATCGCGATTTAAAACTCACTGTAGAATCTGTTCAAAGGCACCTACAAAACCTTTTTAGGAAACAAAAATCAAGGCTTAATAATGCTTTTATTGTTCTCTTCATCTACAATTACAGGGTCTACAGTTTTAAGTGTGGACGCCTCAATTATCTGGAGAACGGCTTGCACGATTTTTATAGATTTTTGTGTAAAGAAAGAGTCCTTAAGCCGCAGATTCGTTTTAGAATTTTAAACTACTGCGTTAGCCTTTTTTATTTTTCTGTACACCGAGCTGGGGCTTGAACCCACATCCACTGAACCATTCGACAGTGAAGCGAATGGAATCGGCCGCCTAGCTCGCTTGACTATCTGACGACGAAAAAAAAGTATTATTTTAAAAGTATAAAAACCTTTATTGTAGTTCTGTAAGGTTTGTAGATGCTTTGAACAGATTTTTAAGTCACGATAGTTTTACACTTTAAAATCACTATTATTTTGCTAATTCAATTTCTGGAATCTCACAAAATAGGCACGATTACCCTCGTTCCAGGTGACAGCACTATTTTTTCTTTAGTTTTGAGCACCAAAAGAATAAAAAATTGGTGCCGAGAGTGTGCTCTGAAATTTTAAAATCAATGTTTTTGGCATCAGAAAACTGGACATTTTCTGTAAAATTCTTCATAGATAATAATAAATCTATTTAGATATTTATTTCATGTATTAAAAACAGCAAAGAGATAGAGAGTTAAAATATATGTAGAATTTGCCTAAAAACTTCAATTACACCATTGGACTTTCATTATCATTATTAAATAATTCACATATATGTTCATTCACATTGCAGAATTTCGTAAATGTGGTTCTTCACATGTAGCAATATACCTCCCATTGTCGGTGGTAGGTAAGTGTCAAGGCTTAACTTTTCTAAATATTTCAGGCAGCGCTCGGCTATTCTTCCACTTTCTCCGACCAGCAGTTTATTCAACCGTAATTACATCATATGCACACTAAAAATTCTCTTAATAAGAAATAAAACAACGCTAAATTGTAACTACATATCCTCTAATTAGGTACTGTTTACTATGTATGAGAAGCAGGAGGCCGTTTTTGTTTTGTAATTTATTCCACTCTCTTTTGGTATGTTATTTGCTGTAAATAAAAACAGATTTTATATTATTACTTACAATAATCAATTAATAAAAAAAGTAATTTTTCTATGTCACATCTTTATCGTACCTAAGAAGACATGCTTTGACGTTGGTGTATTACAGTAAAATGGTATTAAATGCAACTCTGCAAATTCTTAAGATCTCCTAAGCCATGCTTTCGTTGTATTCATGTATTTTCGGTTTCTTTTGAATCTTACCTTGCATAATCTTCTTGCAGTGACCTATCCTCATTGGACGTTTACAATCACTCTAGCTCAAAAAACTTATTTACGGCTTATCTAAATAATTATTCTAATCTAAATTTTTCCACTCCACTGTTTTAAGTGCTTAAGCCACGAAATACGCAGTCTACACTGGTTCCCTTTTAACTGCTATTTTTTAGTATTTTTCATTTCGCATTTGTAACCAAATTATGACAATTTTCGTTGTTTCACCGATAAAAACAGTTGTTGTACACCTAGAAATTTGGAAGCCAGCTTCACTAATTATATTTGAGTGTCCACGATATTCGTAACATTCTGTAGTAGCAACACATTTCGAAAGCTGTTATTTGTTATCTTACTGAAGTCCTCTAAAAAAGGTGCAAGCTTCATTATCATTCTGGCTTTATAATCGGCTTGGATCCTAGCCTCCGCAGAGTTTTTCTCATGTCTACATCGATGTTATCAAGAACCTTGTTCTGGGTCTTCTCTCTTCTTGTTTTGACCCAATGGGTCTATCAAGGAGCGTTTTTTTAGTTGGGTCCTTTTGTTCGACATTCAAAATCGATGGTCGCTTTAAGCGTTGATTCTAAGAGAACGGTTCATTCTACACAAAAAGCTTTTAGGTAGAGCTCGGGGGTAAAAGTGGTAACCTTTTTTACATCTTTTTTGGGTCATAAATACTCTTGCAAGATTCAGCTTATTTTTATGATATTCTAGGAGTCACTCTCTGAATGGTTCATTCTACAAAAAAAGTACGAACAAAAATTTTTGTTCAAAAATTAGCTCCGCACATTCCTTTTGTTTAAAACATTTTGTTACGGTGTAAGATTCTTGATAAATCAATATTTTTGTTTACTATCTTCCATCTGAAACCACCTACAAGGGGGGGGGAAGCCCAGAGGTATAGGTGGCAAACTTTTTAGCTTCTTTTGTGGTCCCAAAATTTTCATTTTGGGATTTTTTGGGACATTTTCACTAAAATTCAGCTTATTCGTATGATTTTAAAGAGGTTTGTTTTGACAACTGGAGTAAACTTATTACAATAATATTAATTATAAGAATTATAATAAGAATAACTACATTGTGATCGCTGTAATAATTACTCTTATATATTTTTAATATGCAAAACACTACTGTAATGTCCTAAGAAAATATTTATAGAATATAAATAATGCATTAGTATTAATATAAAATATATTATAAATTATAAAAATTAATTAGTTAGTTAATTGTGGTTATTTTTGGTATCTTCATCGTGGGTGACAGAAAATTATTATCTTAATTAAATTTATTTTGAATAACTTAAAATATAAAACTAGCAACTACATGTACTACTGGAATAAACGTTGACGAAACAAGCACAGAACAGGTTAGCGATAATACAAACAAAGGAAAAAGAGGAAAAAAATGAAAACCGGACCAAAACACAAGAAAACATGACGAAAAGAACACTTACTTTTAGGAACAATGGAATGTAAGAGGCACATATGGAGAAGGCAAACTTAAACATTTAGCGAGAGAAATCGAAAAGTTCCATTTTGACATAGTAGCTTTACAGGAGACGAAACAGCTGGGAAATGATATATTAGAAATAGAAGATACAATGTTTTTTTAACAGCGGGCGGAAAGAATCGAACGTTAGGCACAGGTTTATGATAAGAAAAGAGCTAAAAGAAGCAATAGTAGAGTTTAAACCAGTATCAGACCGCATATGTAGTATCAGGTTCAAGGGAAAATACCAAAAAATCACCCTCATAAAATATTCCCGCGCCGTTTAGAAGAAAAAGATAATGATGTCAAAGAATGTTTCTACAGTGAATTAAACAGAACAATCGAAAATATACCCAGATATGAATGAAATTATTCTAGGCGACGCAAATGCCAAAATAGGGAAGGAAGAAGTATTTAGACCAACAATAGGAAAATATAGTAAACACAATGAAACTAATGAGAACCGGACAATTCCTGATAGATTTCGCAAGAAAAGAAATACACAAGGAAACATGGATATCGCCAGATAGAAGACTAAAAAACCCAAATAGACCACGTGCTCATCGAAAAAGAAGAACAAGCAAGGTATAAAAGAAGATAAGAAACATACAGAGGACCAGACGCTGACTCAGATCATTACATGGTGGGCATCAAAATTAAGCAACTGATACCAGAAAACAAAAACAAAATAAAAAAAAAGAAAGTATACATAACCCAATTCGATTAGCAACAAAGAAAGAGCAAGAAATATACGAGGAAACAATGGAAAACATAAAGAAAACATAAAGCAAATAATGAACAAAGCAGCAAAAAGAATGTACTGAACAAGAGAATAAAAAGAGGAAAGACTGGTTCGACATAGAGTGCCAAAAAGAAGTAGGGAGCAAAGGCAAAAAGTAAAGAGGGTGCTGAGAGAAAAGAAAAGAAAACACATAGAAAATAGCTAAAAGAAATAGAAGAGAATTACAGAAATAAAAAAATAAATACCTATATCAAGGTGCTAGAAATGAAAAAAAGGTTTCCAACAAAAACCCATATTCGTTAAAAACAAAGTAGGAAATAATATAAGCGGGGAAGCAGAACTAGTTAAAAGATGGAAGAGTATTTTGATAAATTACTAAATGACAATAATAAGTCACACCAAGGAGAATGTATGGAAGCAGAAGCAAGAATCGAACACTTAGAAGACATTAGAAGATAATTCACCAGCAAAGAACAAATCGAGGAAATCATAAAAAATCTGAAAAACAACAAATCACCTGGAAGCGATAAACATACAGCAGAGATGATAAAATATGGTGGAAAACTGCTAAATAATTGGATATACAAGAGCATAAAGAAGATATGGATAAAAGAGCGAATACCAGAAGATTGGAAGGAAGCCATTATTTGCCCATACACAAAGAAGGAGACAAAAACAGAATGCAGTAATTACAGAGGAGTAGCGTTACTAATACCGTTATAAAAATCCTATCAAAATCCATAAAAGATAAGCTAGAAAAAGAAGTTGAAAATATAATAGGCAAATATCAGTGCGGATTTAGACGAGGGAGAAGCACAACGGAAGTATTCATAATCAGAGAATTACAAGCAGAAAGCTATGAACAAAACTTACCACGATAGCGCTATTCATCGACTTCGGCAAGCTTCGATAGAATAAAAAGGAAGGAATTAAAAGAGACCTTGAGGAACTGGGAGTTAGCAGAAATTTGCGTAACATGATACATCTTACTTTAGAGAATACAGAAAACAGAGTCAAAGTAAACAATCATGCATCGGGCAAATTATAGTAACGAAGGATTAAGGCAGGGCGATCCTTTGTCATCATTACTCTTCAATTTATGCTAGAAAAAATAATGCGAGAAGCGAAAATCAATAGAGAAGGACTCCTATATCATAAAGACACCAAGTTTTGGCATTTGCGGATGATATAGTGTTGCTGGTAAGAGGAAAAAAAAAGCTACAGGAGATAGTATAGAGAATAGTAAAAGCAGCAAAGAAAATGGGACTTTACATAACGAACTAAAACAAAATGTATGCAGTGGACAAAATGATCAGTTCAGGGATGGACAAAAGTTTAAAGTAGAAGTAGAAGAAAGATCATCATACGAATTCGAAATGGTAGAAAGATTTACCTATCTAGGTACAATAATATCACGTAAACCTAACATTAAAGAAGAAATACAAGCTAGAATAATGGCAGGCAATAGAAGTGTACATGCTCTTAGCGGAATGTTGAAAAGCAAGTTTTTATCACGAAAGGCAAAAATACAGTTAATCAAACAACTATACAACCCATAGTAACATACTGCAGAGAATTTTCACTTCGAAAATCGTTCTCAAAATACAAACATTTGTAAATTAAACAATTTGTTAAATTTACTAATGTTTGTATTTTGAGAACGATTTTCGAGGTGGAAATTGAAACGTCAATAAACTTTACTTTTACCTTTAATTGTGGCATATTCAACTCCACTGTTTCACATAATTATCAGCTTTTTAAGATGAAAAGTATTTTTAAAATACTTAACTAACTAATTTTAAATTACTTTTAAATAAATCAGAAATCCAAGACTTCAAAAAAACCAACTGAAGATGCTCGAGGACAAAAATCTACAAGGAAATTGTCAAAAACTTAATACTTAATTCTTTAAGTACTCAGTATATCGGATAGAGCGTTCGATTGATTACAAAATAAAATAACTTTCATATTCTTTATGTCAAGCAATTTTATCGAATGATAACGACTAACTTAATCTTATATATGGATTATATCATATCGTTAACCTACTCTTTTATTATCAAAAAATCCATTACGATCTGGATCTTGTCGAAACCAGAATAGACCAATAGTTCTTGTTACAATTACCCGTTTGTTTCTTCGATTTATCTGAGTGAACTGGTTTTTATATTCTGTTGTGATATTTTAATTGTAACAAGCCATTAGCGTACTTAATTTAAAATATCTATATTTTGCAAGTTAAAAATGAACAGTTACATGATTGTAGACAGATAAATTTAAAAAAAAGTAGAGATTATGCACGTATATTTACTTCAATTGTTTATTTAGACTTGTATAGCTAAAAGTTATTTTGATTGTGCCAGATTCCTTTTTCATTTATTCGCCGTAGTATATTTTTGTTCACATTTGCAGTATGTTTTAACATGAGTTAGCAAGTTAGCCCCCTTTCAGACGAGGATACTGTATCCGAGATACGCGTATCCGAGACGCAGATATTACATAGACTCAAATGGAGCTTTTCACACGGGACGCGCGAGAGATACAGTATGCGAGATACCGAATTCAGTATCTCGGACCTTCCTGTCGCCGACGACTGAATGCGTATGCCAGATACAGAGAAACATTACGTTAAATGACGCTTTCAGACATGAATACTTTTTCACCACATTCCATAGACGCGCGATTTTCTGTCGAATAATTGTGAATGAGCAACGAAAGAAAGAAGGTGTTTTCTGATATAGTTAAATAATGGAGCGGCGTGCTGTATTTGATAATGACAAATTTATTTGTTTGGTACAATCTAATCCCTGTCTATGGATACAGCATCGCCAGATTAACTGCAATATAAATAAAAAAGCAGCAGTGCTGGGTCGAAATTTCTAAGCAAATGTGCGACAATTTTGAGGCCATAACTGCAGTACAGCAAAATGAATATGGTAAGAAATAAACATGTTTTTATTATAAATACATAGGTATTTTATGTGAAAGGAATACGGTCATTTTTATTTAGGACGAGGTAAACAATTTACAAATTGGAGATAAGTACACAGATTTATTTTAAATTTAAGTCATAAACTTTAACTTTAACTTCATAAAGTCATAGAAAGCCGTTCTTTGATGAAATACTTTTACGCATAGTTGTGTCTTTTTTACTCAATTGAATTTCCAAAATTTTATGAAGTTCTTTAAACGACTTCACAGACATTCGAAAATAATTAAAAAACTTCGATGGATCTTGCAATAAATCTTGAAACAAATTATACGTTCCCTTGGTTTATCTTAATTCTACAATTTGATGAACCCACAAATTACGTCGTCTTTTCAGTTTCTTTTTCTTTTTATTTAATAGGTACCACAGCATAACACACTCTTCTACATCCATAATCCAAAAAATATAACCGCACTGCACTGCTACTATTGTCATACTGACGAGCATGCCCGTGAATCCGATACAGCAGCCATCACAAATTCTGTATCTCTCATACAGTATCTCGCAATACAGTATCCTCGTCTGAAAACCCTCTAGTCTTTAATCTATATTGGTCGTCCAGAAAGTAAAGACCGTTTTGGAGTAAAAAAAACAAAAAAAAAACGGGTGTGGCCGGTAGAGTTATACTGTCAATACACGCGTTCACCGTTACAAATTTATATGGTAGTCAATCTGAACAATCATTACATATGTAATGCTATAGGTAAGAGAGAGCAGAAAGAGAACTGAATTAGGTATATAAGTATATGGTGCATCGTTTGCTGTATATAAACAAGATTTGACCTGTAATAGGAGTATAGTAAATGAAGGATTGAATCAATATTTTGATGAAAATGTATATTTTTATTTATATAAGTATTTAAAAATGACAATATACATAACTTACTTACGCATATGTTTAATTTACCATGATAATAATATTAATAAAATAAAAAATTCTTTCGCGATAAATACAAAATTGAATTGTTGTTTGTTGTGTATATAAGTACATATTTGAACTTTCTTGAGATATTTACAAGTTTTAATTTATAATTTAACATGCCTAACGAGGCTAAAGACAAATCTGAACAGAATGGAAAAATAATAATAATATTAATAAATATTTAATATATTTACAAAAGGAACATTTTTATTCTCGACAGAGAAAGAGAAAAAGATCTTTTGTCTCTCTCTTACCTATATCTTATATATGTAATGATTTTGCGAATATCAACACAAAATTTTATTAAAAAGTCACTTTACCTTAGAATATGATGGGTCTATGTGGTCGCCAACATCTCTAGAAGATAGGCACATTTAGAAGAAGAAGTACCCATTCTTTTTAATGTAGTGATAGCATTAGCTGTCAAGGCATTTATTGTATCTTGGAATCAGTTTTAATTTTTAAAAAGCGAAGCACTGCTTACTTAATATTTGGGCGAGATTTTCAATGGGCGCCGCCATTTCAAAATGTTATAGAACAAAAACGCGTGACCATACTCATCAGAGCGAGTGCTACAGCAGCTCTGAACGTGAAAACAAATCTTTTCCATCGGAAAGAAGCAAAAATCCTAACTATTTTTCTTTAATAATTATTGTCTTTATTATAAGCGTTTTTAAAATGCATTACCAAAGTTCTCCGTGCCCTTACGAATTTATAATTATTTTACGATTATTTCTCTCAGTATTTCTACCAAATATATCGAAAAAAAAATTATATAATAATTTAACTTATAGCAAATTTTCCATTTTTCTAAAATAAACAAATTAATTTAATTTCTTGTTCCGCTTTATAAGCAATTCTGCTTGTTCATTGGTGGATTAATACTTCAATGGATGGAAGGTTGTTACTCCAGCTTTTGCGCGGTCGTCCGTTACTCCGATTGGTGACTCATCTCCTCTCTTTTTTGACTACACGGGTCTCCTCAATTCTGCTTATGTGGTTATTCCATTCTTTTTTCTATTTTGTGTCCATTCATTTATACACTGAACGTTACATTTTCTTTTAATGTTTTTCTTCTAATAAGTTAAAGTGTATATGGTGATTATTTTTAAAACAGTTTAATCGTTACAGCACTGCATACACTTTTTATTATTGAGTAATTGTACTTCAGTTGAAATAATACACATGGGAGTGGTATATGGACCTAATCATCGTAAGATTAAACGCATTTCAGATTACTTTAACCTTTTTAAAGCAGTTTTCCATCAAAAGTAATGGATCTGTTTAATTAGGTATAGCTAATTAAAAAAGTTGTTGTTTAACAAACTGTATCGGTGTATTATGTCCAGTGGGCCGTTATTCTCGTTCGTTTACTGAAACAATAAATATATCTGAAAAGATACGTTTTTATACTTACCAACAATAGTGTTAGTTTTTAACAGAAAAAGTGCGTATTTAATAATTAAAAGTGATTCCACGATATTAATAAATTTAAAAAACAAAATGTGAGGTATAAAAATTTTATCCAACAATGAATTTTGAAAACAAAAAGCGGTTGGGATTTTCTGAACATTAAATTTTATTTCCAAGCGTTTGTAAATGTGGATAGGAAAGATTGATTAACAGTAATTTACATAATTGTTTTAGGAATAAGAAAAAGAAATTGGTTTCTAAGATCGCCCACAAACATAGAGTTTGACTTTGGGTATTCAACATAAGTTTATGCCATATTTCTGCATATTTTTTTATTGGCCACCTGACCTGAAAATGCCCATATCGAGACAACAGGTGATGTATAAATATGGGACATTTTTAAGTCACAGGCTATCCTAACTAAACAGTAAACTAACAACCCTTCTCACCTTGTGGTGAACAATCAAATCATCAACTCAGATCAATAAAAGGCCGACGCCTTCAAAATACATCTACAAAACACCTTAATCACTCCCGATGACCCCAGACCACGATTTCCGTGTCAGAACCGAGAGAGACATAACAAGACGACTCGCCACCCCCTTCAATCCACAGGAACGGCATGAACATTCGATCATGGCACCTGTGAATCAACAAACTTTCGAACATTTCTGCCAAATTGGCAGATCAAATGCACCGGGACCTGACAACATTGCCAGGTACTGCGTGAAACCTCTTCCGCCAAGCGTCACACTCTACCTGACGAACATTGTCAATGCCCCTCTTAGACACTTAATGCTACTTTCCATCCCCATTGAAAGAAGCCAACACAATTATGCTTCAGAAAAAGGGCAAACCCAGGATCGATCTACACCCTTATAGGCCGATTTCATTACTAAAAGTTTTGGCTAAGGTCTTCGAGAGGATCATTAAGGAGAGACTGGTAGACTTAGCACAGAACATAATATCATTCCAAAATTCCAATTCGGCTTTAGAGAAGATCACTCCACCATAACGGCATTGACAGAAATCGTCACACACCTCACTCAAAGTCTAAACGACAGCAAACGTTCAAAAAGCCTTTAACTAAGTCTGGCATGCTGGACTAGTCAAGAAACTACTGAACAACATAAAATCACGGTAAAAATTCGAGGTCATTTCTCAGCCTCTTTTACTCCTATAGCAGGAGTTCCACAAGGTTCAGTGTTGGCACCTATACTATACACCATATACAACAGCGACTTCCCAAACCCACGAAACACTCGCACCCTCACTTTACTCTACGCAGACGACACTGCTCTCGTAACAACACCTCGAGACACAGATGCACTACTTAAGGTTGCTCAAAATCACCTTTAACACCTAACCATAATAAAACTGAAATGATTCCCTTAAGACACCTCAATCTCAGCAGATTCAGTACATACAATATAGCCGGAAGAATCGACATCAGACTCTGGGGCGACCGACTCCAACTCCGTAACCAGATTGAGTACCTCGGTGTGGTATCCACAGAAACACTAAACTGGAGGGTCAATCTGGCTGCAGCCTGTAACAAAGTTAGGAGCAGAGTCGTTTTACTCAATGCCCTCTGTGGTAAGTTCGGACGGACACAATCACAAACACTTATACCTACATACAAAACATTTATCAGGCTGGTGGTAGAATATAGGTCAAATCTTTATATCATGTTCAATCACCGCCTCACACAACAATTGCAGGGATTGGAACGGGGAATCCTGTGTAGAGTAAACAACAAAAGGCACGACTTTTCATCAACTGTCAAATATCCAGCTTATCAATGAGAGGCTCTCCTCTTTGAGCAGGAGTGGTACAATCAAAATGTTTTGGTTCAGAGTAGTGGCTATACCGCTCTGAGGAGACCTAAAAAGGTCGAAATACGTAAATAGTGGCTGTCGCTGTCCTGTATCAAAACAAAAATCTAATACCGTCATTATGTTATATGAAAATAACTATGTGTACATTTATATATTATTACGTAGATGGTCCAATAATTACTTAGCCTCACCGCCCGATGGCGCCACTATCTCAACTACTGTCAAGATTTCAGCCGAATCGGACTTATAGTTTTATTTTGACCGCATGTAAAAAAACAGCTATAGTATTTTTCATATAAAAATGCGTGCACGTCACAATTTGTATAAAGTGACGTCACTTATATTTAAAATTTCCAGAACGTCAACCGTAGAGTTCATATTTTCCTAACACAGCTAATAATACGAAACCCATACGGAACTGCTCGATTTTTCATAGGCGTCAACATGGTATAATAATCAGAAAAATTTAATCATGATTATATTGGGAATTTTACAATTATGTTGAATAAATATCCAAAAACATTTGTTATTATGAATAATATAAATTTTATAAAATAACTCTTTAAGTCTAATATTTCACAAAATAATAATTTTAATAAAATATATTAGATAATTGTATGCAACTGATACGGGAATACTTCAAATTTTTGACAGTTCAGCGTGTGGCAAAATTGTTTAAAGTGTTGCCGCTTTTTTATAGTAAGAATTTTGTTTATGTTTTGATTTCTTACACAATTTGATCATAATATATTATATATTATTAAATTGTATTTATAAATACTTGTTACTAATTATTGTTGTGTATTGGGATTGTGCTATGTCAAAACAACTAAATAGTCTGTAGAAAGCTGATAAGCTTTCATATAAGATAGATTATTTTGAACAAGAAATAATGGCGGGACGTTTTTCCTATTAATGCTCTAAAAGAGGTAAGTTTAAAATTTAGAATATATAATTTTGTATTAAAATGTTTTATGTATTTTAGTGTGTTGCAGTAATCTTAAAACTAAGTGTATTTACTTTTAATATAATAGATTGACAAATAGTTGACATTTTAAAAATTCCTCACTTACTAACTATTCTGATGTTTTGGCAACGTTGTGGGGTTCTGACGTCGTAAATCTTGAATGATGTGCACGCATTTTTATATAAAAAATACTATATATAGGCCGCTGATTTAATTCTTGCTTTTGGAAGGGAAATTGGGAAGCAAACTCAAACAGCACTATGTATGGTTACTCTTCTCCTTTCACATCATAAACTCGGAATTCCATATCATAGACGGTATTTACTTTATATAAAATTTAAGCATGGGAGGCTTTTCGTCTTTTCGTCTTTGACACCATATTCAGAAAAAAAATTTTATTCGTGAAATAAAGGGAATTTTTTTATTACGAAATACGAGGATATCTATATTGATATTAAAGTTCGATAAAAAAATAATAAGTTAAAAATTAAAAATATTTATTTAAGGAAAATATATATTGGGTCAAAATTAACCCCCCTTGGTCATCCGAAGGTTAACATTCACTAATCGATTAATAATTTATTTGTCAGTTGTTGTCTTAAATCATATAAATTACATATATTTTCATAATTATTAGAGTTTTTTATATTTTTGTACTCTTTCAACTTCTTAATTCCGCATAATCATATAGATGTAAAAACATTTCAAAACCATAAAACAATCATAATTGTGGTTCACTCTGTATGAAATACCAACTATGAAATGATCCGTAATAAATCGATTAGTTTTGATAATCAAAACTCTTTCCTTAATTCGAACTTTTGTAATATTAATGGTTTTATTGGTTTTTATAAAACACTTTCTACGAATATCTGATAATTAGTAATCCCCATGAGTATATTTTAAATGAACACAATTAAAATGTGAGACTCGTAGCTTTTTAAACAAAACCTATTGAAAGTGTTGCCCAATTTTCGTTATAATTATAGAGTAACGATAATATTTGAAAAAAAGTGTCAGTGTGTTTTCGTCTTTTCTACTCTCTCTTTACTTAAAATAGGCATAGCTAATAAGTTTTTTTCTTACATCAATTATATCCAGTTCATGTGTAACAATATTTCGTTCTTTTAACAGTGTAATTAAGATTTACAAAACCACAAAGATATATAAAAAAATTATTCACGCATAAAATTTTAAAAGGAAATTCCTTTGCATTAATATAAATATGGTCAATATAATAAAGAACTCTTCTTTTAAATCTAAACGATAGTATAGATTTAACGATAGTCTAAACTACTTATTAATTTTATTATATATTTTTAATTGCCGTATTGTCAGCCCGTCGTACAGGACATTCCACAGGATGGAACCTAGTACTGAACCCTGCGGAACACCCTGCGACAAACTGATGCTGGTAGCTTTTTCTCTTATGGACCTGTCAGTAAGGTATCTGTCAATTCTCTCAGCCTGGATATAATATTTTCCCATGATGCCATATTTAGGCATTCTTGGCGTCAAGCAGGATGAGAGCCACCCATCTCTTTGTATCCTGCGTAACCAAAGGGGTTACTTCTGTGGTGGACCTTTTGGCCCTAAAACCATATTGGCGGTCGCTCAGCGCATGCTTTGCTTCTAGCTCCTGCTCAAGGTGGCTTTTTACAAGGTGTTCTTACAATTTAGCTATCGAACTAAGAAGGCAAATTTGCCGAAATTGCAACTCTTCCTCTTCACCTCTACCTTTTGGGATAAGGACAACCTTAGCGTCTTTCAACATTGTTGGAAACTGCTGTTGTTCAAGCAGTTTGTTTAGCAATCTCAGGAAAACCTGCGGGTATCTTAGTGCGGCGAGTCTTACTGTCTCCGGCATGATTCCATCTATACCAGGTGCCTTTCGGATCTTCATCCGTTCAACAGCTTTGCCGAGTTCCAACTCAGTAAAAGGTTCGGCATCTACGAATCCAATAACCCTTTCACGCCTATCCTCCACCTGAGGAAACAATTTCCGTATTAAACAAAGTTTCTCCTCCTCAGGCAGGGGGTAGGGTGTCTTTTTCCCGTTCAATTCGGTACAGACAATCTTAAAGCCCTACCCCCAGATATCCCTTTCGAGATCCTGAAGCAGGTTACTCCACCTTTCTTTTTTAGATCTTCTTATCTTAGTCCTGTATTTATTCTGCATTCCCTTTAATTCATTTATTCTCTCTTCAAAATCTACTGCTTGTACTCTTCTTAATCTCTTATACTCCCTTCTTACTCTCATGCAATTTGTCCTCAAATCAATCAAGCTAAAAGCATCTACAAAAACCTCCTGATTGAAACTCCTCCTGGAGATTAATATCCCCATTTTTACGTTTTTGTCTTTTGCTAGCTATTTCAAAACTTACATACTTGTGTACTCTGAGATAGCGCGTTTCCAAAACAGCCAAGCTTAGCTTACGACCCTGTTTAGAAATGTCGGTGCCTTATCGTCATTTAACACCGTAAGCCCCGTGGCGTGCATCCATTTTGAAAGGTATTTCCGTCTCCCATCTTGCACTCGTGGGTTCCATGGATGATCCTTCGCATTCAGGTCACCAGCTATGAAGACCAGTATAGTCTCCTTCCTAGCCTCTTGCATAATCGAGTCAATGTACTCTTCATATACTCTTAACCTTAACATAACCATTCTTAACGGAGTGTCTGGTAATTTCAGCTCCTCGATTCACCACGTATACGGCCACGTCAGATTTCCTATCTTTAATGATACCCTGTCGAAAGACCAACTTTACGTTGGGCTACTGAAATAGGATCATGTCATAACCTTCCCTTCGCGCAAGCGCCTTTGCAACCCTGGTTGAGCAGCCCTCGACCTTCCCACATTTATTTGTAGAAACTTCGTAATAAATGATTCTTATCTCTTTAACTTACCCGTACGCTGTCTCATTCCTGGTCCTAAGTACTTTCACCCACTATTTCCTTTTCCTCTGATAGGGTCTCTCTTGAGCTTCCGTTTTTCCAGGATAAGTTTTCTATACTACGGGCATCGTAAGCTGTCGGATTTGTGCCCGGATTCTTTACAAATGAGGCAATATTGGCTTACTCAATAAAAATTTAGTTTTAATTCTCGTTAATTTTGAGTCATTTTATTGATTTTGTTCATTTTGAAAAAATTGCAACGTTTCGTTTCCATTTGATATTTATTAAAGTGCTGTGAGATACACAATATTTCTTATTTTTCCTTCTGGTGCGTAAACAAATAAGTCAGAAGGTTTTCCAACGCGTGAGCAGGCCGCATAGAGCTGCCCATGTGATAAGCATGGATTCTCCAAATTTAGTCCACACAGTTACAACTATTGTCCTTGTGCTTTGTTGATAGTTATTCCAAAAGCGAGTCACGCCGAGAACTGTAAACGTTTGAATTCGAATAGCGTATCTGTCGGGATCATTGGGATACGTGGCAACAGTACGT
The DNA here is from genome assembly GCF_040954645.1 of Diabrotica undecimpunctata. Taxonomy (NCBI): domain Eukaryota; kingdom Metazoa; phylum Arthropoda; class Insecta; order Coleoptera; family Chrysomelidae; genus Diabrotica; species Diabrotica undecimpunctata. The sequence continues at coordinate 5,647 of NW_027312385.1, read as the reverse complement.
TTTCACCCATGAATTTTCCCGTCCGAATTGTTGCCTCGATAACATTGCTTATCATTTTTTTTTTACTGAGAGTCTGGATCCGTTACAAGGTTGTGGTGGATTTATGTTTAGAAGAAGAATGATGGGTACGCCAATTTTCAATGTAAGAAAATACATTTCAAATGCATAGTTTACGATTCTATAAAGGACATACAGATAAACATTCATTTGTTTATATATATATATATATATATATATATATATATATATATATATATATATATATATACAGAGCACGACATTGTTTTATTGACCATACAACCAATGGGAATCGCTGTGACATTATACACCGTGTTACACGTTTCCACCTCTATATTTATTTCACAGTAGGTACGAATTGTCGTAATTGTCACATTGACATTAAAAATTCCAACCAAAGTTCTGAAAGAATAAACAAATAATTAATAAAATGCAAAAAGTGTTATGAAGGTAATAAACCACGTGTTAGACATCTCGATGAGGAGCGTCAAAACAGGGATATTGATAGTTGTGCTTTTGTGGAAGCTAGTGAACACTGCAATAGTGTACAAATTGCTAGGGAAGTTAACGTGAATGCTCGAACTGTTTCCGGAAGATAACTTTAGGCGGATGGAATTTTGTGAAATTATGTTAGATAAACAGAATGAAACTGTACACTTTTTAAAAAATATTTTATTTTCTGACGAATCTTCATTTTCATTACATAAAAAACACAATCCATCCGTTCCAAGGTATAATTTTTGAAAAATAAGCCCCTCAGTGTTGAAGTGCGAACGCAGCATCCGCAAAGTTAAATGTTTGGACTGGGATGTCAGGCGACCATATTGTCGGTCCATTTTTTACCGATGGAAACGTAAATGGGCCCAAATATTTACAACTTTTAGAGAATGAGATCATTCCGGCAGTTCGGACGCCTTCCCGTTAATTTTCAGGAGGTTTTTTTTCAACAGAATGGGTGTTCGGCTCACAACTCTAGAGCAACTATTGACTTCCTCAATCAAACGTTTCCTGATCGACTGATAAGTACACGTCATACAGTTAAATGACCCGCTAGATCCTGTGACTTAGCGCCTAACGATTTCTTTTTTTGGAGTTTTTTCAAAGAAAACAACTCTGAGATAGCGCGTTGAAAGAGCCACAAACCTAGTCAAATTAAGAGCAAAAATACTTCATTTCTCTGCAAGTATTACACCAGCTCTACTCCAAAATATGAGGGGAAATCTGTATGCCAGATTTGGTTACTGTTTAGCACAAGGAGGTGGAATATTTGAGCCCTTAATAAATTAATCTGTGTCCTAATTTTTGTTCTTTGTTAGGTACATTTTACGAAGTTTGTAGGTTCTTAATTAGTTAGTATTTTTTATGTTTAAGATTGGAAGAATTTTACTGTTTTTTTTTTATTAAAAGTACAAACTTGTCAAAGATGTCTTAGTTAGTCGTATTTTTCTATCTTATGCTATTCGAGACCACGTTGTTCCTGTTAATTTTCTTATATCATAATTCCATCTAAGATTCGGGCGCCTCTTTGGTCTCTCAGCGTTCCTGGGGTACCACATAGTTGTTCTAGTGGTCCATCTGTTGTCTGTTTTTCTTGCTATATACCTATATATATTTCTAATTAATATTTAATTAATATAACCTAATTATATATTATATTATAATAAAAAGAAATATAACCTAATTATATTTCTTTAACTCTTGAACCTTATTATCTCATGTAAGTTTAGGCAAAAAAATTTTTCCAAGCAAACTTCAGTTTTTCACCAGTTCTAATATTACTTTCTGAATACGATCTAAGAAAAATGTTTTTAATTAATTTTTTTGTTTTTTGATTTAAAATCAGATTTTTGTTATTTCTACGTTTCAAATTTTTAATTGTATCTATACTCCCATAAGAGGCTGTATAATATAAGATTTATTTGATTCAATACAAAAACGAGTCGTTACTTTACATAAAAAAAAATGAATGAAATATCGCAATCAAGATCTACATCTCTTTTGTTGATTTTTTTCTCATGTTTTTTAAAGTGTCGAGTGTAGGTGTATCGGAGAAAGTAGATTGCTGTATAATCTAATTATCTTTCGTTATCGAATTAAGCTTATTATCCAAATACGTAAGTAAGGTCCATTAATAAATTTCGAAGCTTTAAATCAACAAAAACTTTCGTTTGCATTTAACATTCCACGCATAAAATTCTTTGACACTGTTAGCACATCTCGATTTAAGTGCCAGTAGAAATAAATCATTATTGGTTTCTTAAGTAATTTAAATAATTTGTCTACTGTTGATTTAACGATGTTAAATATGTAAGTAATAGACGACAGCATAGTACATAAACAAATTAATGTCTAGAGAAAATTTACAAAAATTCTGTAATATATCTTCGACTTTACTTAAAATGAAATTGAATCGCTTATTTCAGAAACAACAAACAAAGTCACATTCGGACAGTTTGCAAGAGACAAAAAAAAAAACGTTTTGAGAGTTTATCTGAACTTCTTCTTCTTCTTCTTAGCCTTCTGTCGTCCATGTTTGGACATAGACCTTTCCCAACTCCTTCCATCGGTCTCTATCCTGAGCAACATATTTCCAATTTGTTCCGGCTATTCTTTTAAAATCATCAACCCATTTCATCTGTGGTCTTCCTCTTGGTCGTTTACTTTCGTAAGGTCTCCAATGTTGTATTGTAGTATTCCAACGTTGGTCTTTTTGTCTAGCAGTGTGGCCCGCGAAGCTCCATTTAAGTTTGGCAATTTTTGTTGCTATGTCCTCGACTTTTGTTTTCGATCTTACCCAGTCGTTCCTCTTTTTATCTGACAGTCGTATACCTAACATTGCTCTTTTCATTCTTCTTTCTGTTGTGGCTAGTTTTATTCATGTTTGACTTGGTTAGGGTCCAGGTTTGACATCCATATGTCATGATAGGAAGGATGCATTGGTTGAACACTTTGCTCCTCAAGTATTGGGGTATTTTGCGGTTCTTAGTATCCAACTAAGTTTTCCAAATCCTGCCCATGCTAGTCTTGCTCTTCTAGTAATTTCCGCACTTTGGTTCTCTTTGTCAAGTCTCAGGATTTGGCCTAGGTAGATATATTCCTGGATTTGTTCTATCTCACTGCCATTTATAGTTATACGTCTGGGGTCATCTGTGTTAGTCATTATTTTTGTTTTTTTTTCATATTCATTTTTAGACCGACGTATTGGGAGCTGGCTGCTAGTTCCCCCATCATAATTTGCAGTTCCTCGAATGTGCTCGCTATAATCACTACGTCGTCAGCGAATCTGAGGTGGTTTAACTTGTTGCCATTAACGTTAATGCCATAGGTTGACCAATTTGTATTTTTGAGATGTCTTCTAGGGCTAGGTTGAAAAGCTTTGGCGATATTACGTCTCCTTGTCTCACTTCTCTCATAATGGGGATGGGATTTGTATTTTCGTCTAGTTGTACGATCATAGTTGCATTTTCATATATATTATGTATTTAGTTGCCTATATCTCGAATCTATTCTACAATTATTAATAGCTTGTTCTATGATCCACATCTCGATACTATCAAACGCCTTTTCATAGTCGACGAAGGCAAGAAATACGGGTAGTTGGTATTCATTTGCCTTCTCTATCAATGTTCTCATTGTCAGCAGATGGTCTGATGTACTATATCCTTTGCGGAAGCCGCGTTCAATCGGTTGGTAATTGTCCATTTTAGTATAGAGAGTATTACTAGACTCTCGTTCCAGTGTTTAGGGATCTTGCTATTATGGAGACATCTATTAAATAGCTCTGTTAGTACAGGGATTGTTAATGTCTTCCTTGTTTTCAAGAGCTCGGCAATGTTATCCGAACATGTTCACTAAAAGTGAAGTTTGAAGTTAATAGAATACACCTAATGTAATAATTTATCAAAAACAAAAGCATTCTAAATCGTTACTAAACTTTTTAAATAAACATTTTTAAAATGGACTTATGTTGTTTCAGTAATTAAATGTCAGTTATTTTGTGTTTTCCTTGGATTTTTTCTTAGTTTCTGATGTTCGAATAATATTTTCGTAAAATAGTTTTGAACGGTTCCTCCACACATTGAAGCAGTGTGGTCAAATTTTCTTTTTTGTCCTTTAGACCCTTTAGTATTGGAATTGGGTCTGTATACGCCTTTTGAGTTGGCATTTTAACTGTGACATTGCTTGTTTTTGGAATGGAAACGTTGAAGGTATCGCATCATTAATGTATACATTAGCTCGAATACTGCCTGGATCATCAACGCTGTAGACAAAATGATGCAATTTGGAAATTGAGAACGAATTCGTTAGTACCTTGTTAACTTCTGTGTCTCGGTCGACACACATGTAGACTTATAATACCTAGGCCACCAGTCTTTAAAATTATAATACTTTTTTTTTAATTTCAGACACCGTGAATAGGTTTTGGCACTTGCGGTAACAATGATCTCCGTGTACTTATGGATGTCATAAACTCGGTCAAAATTTCTAAGATTTCTTTTATTGTCCCCAAAAATACGACCACAGGACAGAAATAAGTGACCTAGAAGTGGGAAAAAGTGTTGAATTTTTTTAAATCTGCCTGTGTCGGTTAAATACAAACACATTATTTTAACGCAGTGGTTTTTGTTTTGACCTGGGCAGTTGTTAGAAAACAGGCAAAGTTTTTTTACATCTGTTCCAATATATTTTTTAATATAATTTGATAGAAAGCTGCAGACTTTATTCTGGCTTTTTTCGTGCTTCTGCTTCGTGGTAAATATAAGTCACTCACGGATTTGGGTGACTTAATATTGGTGATGCAAAAAATATTACTGATAAGCTGCTACAGATAAAATTGGTCTTGTACAGGAATTGCAGGAAGTTGAAGGTTCCGCATAAAATCAAAGGCGATTTGCTTCTACATCATCTCTTTGAATGCATTCCTCAACTTGATCAAGTCGGGCAGTGTAAAATTTTTTACTTCGGCGGCAGTGTATGACTTTTTCGGCAACCGCTATTTTTTTGCTGCTTTGCCAAGACAAAAGCTTTTAATTATTAATCAAGCTCCTCATAGACGTTGCATGTGTCAATTTGTGGCCTACTAAAATGTGGGTTAAAATTTTCATGAAAAAATTTATTGCACTAACTGTATTTTACTGTACTCTCAGGATACTTTTTAATAAATTAATTCGTGCATTATTTTTTCTATTAAGTTTGGCATTTCTCTTTCAATGTCGTGAATACTTAAAAAAGCACCTTCGTATATCTTTTTATTAGTCTGATCAACATTAACAAAGAGCTTGTAACTTTTTGTTCTATCTTTACCTCCTTCATTACGTTTTCTTTTTCCAGACACCTCCATTACTTCTATTAAACCTTGTAGATATATATCGTGTTCGTTTTTTGTTGTCATACCGTAAAAGTTACCAAAAATAATGTTCCTTTGATCTTCGTTCACTTTTTCAAAACATTTGAGTAGACACCAAAGAAATGTATTTTACAAACTAAAAAATAATATATTTTTATTGTCTTACTTACACTGAGGTCCTATTTGCATTGCTTATTTTTGTAGCTAATATATGTTTGCCCTTTAACTCTAAAGTTTCTGATAACATTACGCTGATATTCATCCGAACTCTGAGATAGCGCG
>NW_027312384.1:0-31051 GCF_040954645.1 Diabrotica undecimpunctata | reverse complement strand
ACGCGCTATCCTCAGAGTAATAAAAATTGCTGCTATATCATCTTAAAAATAATTAATATATAAATGTCCTAATCTAATATATGCATCTCTGAAATTTTAGTATATTTTATGAAAATCATTTTTTTAATACAAACACAATTAAATTATAAATAGTTAAAATAGCAACCAATTACAAATAAGCCTCAATGTCATAAATGTAAACTTAAAAATTTTGATTTTTGACAATTATATTGCCAAAAATAAAATTTTGTTTAAAAATTCTTTTTGTTTAGTAACAAAAAAGAAGAAGATTTATTTCCCCATTGATAGATGACTGAAAAAATGTATCAGATATATGGAAAAATTAAATCAAAATATGACAAAAAGTGCAATTGCTGATACAATCACTATACCTTTATCATATTTTTTTTTCATTCCTTTTATTAAAAGAATGTAGATGATTTAGTTTTGGCTACTCCTAAATAAAAAATACATGCAACAGTCAACATTTCAACAGATCATAATCAACATTTACAGTTGTGGAGGTAAGGTAGCATAATTTTCTCTATCTATTCCTTGGACATGAGCAATTGTAAGAAATACAGATCAATATGTTGAATACCAGATTGGTTCAGAAAACCTAATGTAGTACTAGATTTATAAGCTTTACTCTTATCCATCCAAATAAGATGAATATGATCCTTATATCAGGATTAAAAGACGTGTTTTAAAACTTTCTAATCCAGATTATCTACCAGAAGATCTTCGATTGTTAAACAAAATATTCTAATTGAAAATCTCTTATCCTCCAGAATATGCTACATAGGATGTCTCTTTTCTCATGTTGTTATATAAATAACTTAACACTATGTTTTAGGGAAATCTCAAAACATTAGTTTGTACAGTGCTAGTCCAAAAGTCCCGTTCCCCCTTCGTATCTTTGAACGGTTATACTTATAATAGTGAAATTTGGAGGGAGGTATAACCAGAGCGTAGGCCTTCTCAACTGGTCATAACAGGTGACGTATAAGTGACAGATGACGTTACGCGCCACTGTAACTGAGAATTTTAAATCGGACCCTATGGCAAGTGATACCTCGTTTGAAAGGTATTGAAAATACCTATTCAGTCATAATAATTTTATTTGAGGTTTAAGCTCATTTTAATAAATAAATTAAATAAATACTAAAATTGTAGTGTCGCATTTAATTAATAAATATTAAAACCTCCTCCTCTGGTTACTTGTCAAAAAGTTGACGTTTTTCTATTCTCTCTAATCGTTTCTACGTCAACGTCAACTTTTTTGACAATTAACCAGAGGCGAACGTTAGAAGTATTTATTAATTAAATTCGAAATTACAATTATTTTAATATACCTATACCTATTCAATCATACTAATTTTGTTTGGATTTAAGATGCTTTTGATGAATAAATTAAATAAATACTAAAATTCTAATTTGGCATTTAATTAAATAAAAATTCTGTCAGCCTTTTGGTTATTTGTCAAAAAAAGTTGACGTTTGTCAATTCTCTAGTTGTTTTTAGTTTGCAAAAGTGTTTTGCCCAATATTATGTTTCAGTTTCTACTTAGTTTAGTCAATTCAAGTTTAGTCAAGTTGTTTTAGTTAGTTTTTCTTAGTTAATATTTAGTTTAGTTAGTTAGTTAGTTTAGTTTTAGTTAATTTTATTTACAAAGGCAGAATGGTACGTACTGTATCCGATAAAGTAGCAGCTGTGTTACTAATTAGTGAATGTGAAATAATTTCCAAGCAGCGGAACGTCTTTTAATTGAGAGGTACCCCGATCGCCCTATATCGAGATCTTATTTGAGAAAGCTTCTTCGAAGTTTAAACAAACAGGTAGTGTTCAAGATGCCAAAACGATCGGGTCCGACCAATAATAGTGATGACAAAAAATTGACATAATATCAGAAATGGTAGTGAACCCTACGTCTTCTACAGGCCCAAGTTGCATCTATCTATGGAATCAGTCAAAAGACAGTACACCGAGTGTTGGCCGAAAACAAATTTATTTATTATATAACGAGTTTATTACAGCTGCCGCCGTTTCTCGCAACCTAGCTTCCAACGCTTGCGATCGTTCCAGTCATCTACTTGTAAACCCCTATCTTCCATTGCACCTTTTACTTCTTGTCTCCACGATCTTCTTGGTCTTCCCTTTTTCCTGCGGTGGTGGGATCCACTGTAAACATTCTCTTTGGTCATCCTTGATCATTCCAGCCTTTCTACATGGCCATTACCATTTCAGCCTTTTGCATTCTATAGTTTCCAGGGACGTCAATTGTCTATGCCCATACGCTCTCTGATTTCATTATTCCTTACTCTATCTCTTCTAGTGAGTTGCAACATCTTCTCCAATAATTCATTTCCATTGTTTTTTTTTGGATGCGTTATTTTTATTTATTACCCAAAGCTCTGAACCATATGTAGCAATGCTTTCTATGATACTTTTGTATATCCTACATTTTTGTGTTTCGGGTGATGTGGTTATTCAAGGTATACTATTCAGTTGACGTATTGCTAAATTTCCTTGACCAATTCTAGTAGCTATTTCTTTTGTATCCGACCATTGTTTGTAATGTTTACACCGAGATATTTATAGCTATCAGTATTTTGAATTTGTTTGCTTCCTAGTTCTAAGTGCTTTCCTTCACCTCCCACTACTACGTTTACTGTTTTTGATGGATTAATTGATAAGCCCGACTTAGTATATTCTTCATCATATTTTTCGTACATGTAGTGGATAACATCTTGATCTTCTGCAAGTATTACTTGGTCATCAGCAAAATGCAAGCTGTACAGTGTATGGTCTCCAATTTTAACACCCATAGTTCACATTTTCTTTTCCAAATATCCGAAAACAAATTTCATCCATACAAGTTAAAAATTGTGCACCAACTTTCAGATGATGACCCCGACCGAAGACTAGAATTCTGTGAAAATATGTGCAATAAAATAAACCAACAGCCAATTACCTACATAAAAACAATTTGTTTTAGTGACGAAAGTACTTTTTTTCTCAATGGAGATGTTAACAAACACAATGTGAGGTATTGGAGTGACACAAATCCTCACGTCTTTCGTGAAACACATACTCAATTTCCAAAAAAAAAATAAATGTTTGGACAGGTATTTTGGGAAACCACATAGTTGGGCCTGTTTTTCTCAATACTAACTTAACCGGTGAAGTGTATCTGGAGATGTTACAAAATAGTAATTGAACCATTAATACTTGAAATTCTGGAGATAAACCAGATGAATTCGGCAACTTGGAAATAACGTTTCAACAAGATGGTGCTCCCTGCATACCATTATAAGACGTTACCTAGATGAGGAATATCGTGGTAGACGATTACGATAGAATGGCCAGCTCGGTCACCGGACCTCACACCATAAGATTTTTTTTCTGTGGGGATACTTGAAATCTAAAGTTTACCGCTACAGCAAACCGACAATATTGACATTTTGAAAACACGAACTGTTGAAGAATGTAGGGCAATTTCCCCCGACACATTTAAACGGACTACGGCTAAGAGTTTAGAAATATGATGCATTACTGTCAGGAAGTAGATGGAGCACATTTTAAACACTTACTATAAGAACTGGTTGTTAAATATTTATCAATTAAATGAGAAGCTACAATTTAGTATTTATTAAATTTATTCATCAAAATGAGCTTAAACTCAAACAAAATTATTATAACTGAATAGGTATTTTCAATACCTTTCAAACGAGGTATCACTTGCCATAAGGTCCCATTTAAAATTATCTGTCACAGTGGCGCTGTAACGTCATCTGTCCACTATTACGTCGCCTGTTATGACTAGTTGAGAAGCCTACGTCTGTTTATTACCTCCCTCCAAATTTCACTATTATAACAATAACCGTTCAAAAGATACGAGGGGGGGGAACGGACTTTTGACTAGCACTGTATATATATGACATATTTTAAAAAAAAGTAATAAAAATGAATATATACTGTCCTTGCCTCCCCTGCCAATAACTTATTAGATATGATATACGGATTATGAATGTCGAATATAATTGTAGAACATTCTATTAGATAAATTAATAACGAAAAATTTTATACACGGGGGACTATATTATAAATACAATGTCGTACTAATTATTGTGTTGTGATGTGTCATTATAATTTCGGAACGTAATTTATTAATTAATTATCATGTAGTGCGAATAATAGCTAGATTAATGTATTTAACTTATTTTAGTAACTATTTAGGTTAGAAGTTATTGATCGGTTAGTAGATAAACACTATCTACATATTTATTAAAAGTGCCCATAATTTTAGTTTAGTAATAAAAACTGTTTATTTTATTTTAAACATGAAATATGCTTTAATGGAAAACATTTGTGCGTAGCCATTTTAAAGTAGATAGATATTCTAAGAATTATAAATTGTTTTGCCCCGATTTGATAATTAAAAGAATAATACATTTTTGTTGAAAATTAAGAAGTTTAACATATATATATATATATATATATATATATATATATATATATATATATAATATATATTGTTATGATTGTTTATTTTGAGTTCAAACTTAGTTTATTGAGCCAATAAAGAAATTATAACTTATTTGTTATCAAAAGTAAAATAATCCTTATATTACCTGTGTTCGATGGATCAAAAGATTTTCTAGTTGTCTTTTATCGGGAGAGAAGAAAGGATCATAATACAAATATATTATATTACAAAGATTTACGTTTCTTTATTTTATATGAACGAATAAAACAATTATTAAATTCTGTCCGTTATCTTATCAATCAGCATACAAAAAATAAATCAAATTATTATGATAATAAGATTATAAAGCTACATACATTTATAGTACGTGAAAAAACCAATTTTACTTAAAATTTCTTTACTTGAAAAAAGAAACCACAAAACTTTAAACTTTTGATTAGCCTAACAAAACCTCAGTTCTTAAATTTGAATGCTAATGACCATGATGTCGAAACGATCCTTCACAGATATAAAATTCAATTGTACAAACACTTACAGTTTATTTTCTCTTGAGTTGTATGTTGGAACATACCCAGAAAAGTCCAGTCTCCTCAAAGGATGTGATCTCCCCTCTTTGGCACCATCGGCTCCTTCTTTACGTCTCTGCAAACCTCCTGCAGACTACACAAAAAACACCTGATTCACTTCTCCAAACTCCGCTACTTATTTATGACACCAGGACCTCCTTTTGTCAACTTGATGCCGTAAGAATACTTTCACATATACTTTATAAAATGCCCACGGTAGATACAAGGACCTCTTTTAATATACTATGTTATCAACTTCTTCAAACTGTTCACTTCTTTTCGTTACGCCGGTATCCCACTCTCACGAACCACACCCTATCTTGAGACAAACGACTGTTTCCTTTCGATGACCAAAATATGACTACTTCTCCTCTCTCATGATCGACTCACCAAATTCCCATTTTAAAAACGACCGTCCAATCAAAAAGCTTAAATTGTGTTTATCATGATTTTGGAAAAGCCTAATTCGGTTTCAGAGAAAACTAATAGCTTACTTTAAAATTGGTTTTTTTCAATACATCATTTATACATATTACAAAAGATTAAAATATGGTCATTTAATACTCGACTATACAAACAATGAAAAGATTATTAACTTGCAGGTAAAATGTCTTTCTAATTCTAAACAAAGGTTTTTTGATAATTTTGTTTGCAACGGAAACAGGTCAAAATTTCTATTCTTATTTACACTAAATCTTATCTTAAATTAATATATACATTTTTGTTTATAATGATTTCTTAAAATTTATTCCGATGGATATTTTATTTATTTTTCTTTGGTTGGGAAAGAAAAAGTATGACAATATATATATATATATATATATATATGGGTTTCATTCGCCTGTGGATAAAAATTTATGACTATCTCCATACAGTTTGATTAAAACTCGGACAAGAGATTGAAGACGGTGACGCATAGATTTGCAGGGATTGACAAATTGGCAAATCTAGCGAGTGTCAGTGTCATCTGAATTCTATTATTATTGTTCTCTCTCTTGTCGTTTCCCTCATTGCTAAGGATCGTGATTTCCTACAACGCGGGCTGTCAATTCTCTCCATCTCTTGCGATTTTGGGCTGCTCTCATGACTCGGAAAACGTCTCTCCAGTGGCTTTCTGTACTTGGTCTGACCATCGGATAGGTGAGCGTCCTCTGCCTCTACGTCCTTCTACGTTTCCGCACACAATTAGTCTTTCTAAGTTGTCATTGTCTCTTCTCGCAATGTGGCCAAAAAACTTTAAACATTTGCAAGACACTGAGAGGAGAGTCTGGTCTGAATGTTTAGCTCTTCGAGAATCGACTGATTGGATCTGTGCTCCATCCACGAGACGCGTAGCATTCGTCTCCAGCACCACATTTCGAATGCGTCAATCCTTTTCCTATCCTCTGATTTTATTGTCCATGTTTCTTATTAATTGTTAAATATATTTGAATTGTTAATGTTAATGTTAATTTAAGTTGTTGCTATTATTATTGTTAAATATATTTAAATATATTTCGTTATTTAGAGGTGATTACATTAAACAGTTAGCTGTGAACTCTGAGATAGCGCGTTTTGCCATAGTTACTTCTTATCTTAAATGAAATCATGAAATGACAAGTAACACATTAAACGCATTGTAAAATTTAATACAAAACTATTAAGACTTAGATGTCTAATAAATAAAATCAAGAATTAATTATTATATTGTAATAAAGCAAAACCATTAAATAATACTTGATTTTTAATCGAAAAGTCAGTAATTAATTATTGTATTATCAATTTTGTTTAATTAAGAAAATTTCAAAAAATATATAGAACGGGGATCGGCAAATAATTTTAAAAGGGTCCGAAAACTGTTAAAAACTTTAACGCCATATTTAAGTTAATGTAAGATATATTGTTCATTATGTCCTTTCAATTTTTGTTCAAGTTTACTTGGTAATAAAGCAATGTTCAATAATAAAAATACTTTAATTGACATTTCATTGACATTGTTTAATACAGAAGTTAAAACATGTAATAAATAATAAAATTCGTCAATATTAATGAGAGTATATTTTCGTCTTTATAGAAATAAAAATGGATGCAGCTGCTGGGCGCAAGTACCAAAAAATCTCATCGGCACAAACCACTCTCAAAAGCTTAAAAACAAACCGTGTGGAAAGGGTATGATGGACTTAAGAAAACACATCCTACAATGGAAGCTGTAGATCACTGTTCGATTTTAACAGGGATGTCAGCCCCGACAGTGGAGCGGATTGTGTGTGAAGTAAAAATCACAGAAACTTTAAGTGCGCCAAAAACTCGCCAGCGTGAACGAAAACCTGTCGATTTAAACGAAACGCAAATGAATTTAATCCGGAGGGACCGTGCATACATTCTTTTTAGAAAATAACGATCCTCCAACGATCAAAAAGTTAAGGCCAAGTTACTGGAAAACGATATGATTCCTCCAATGAGCCGTTAAACCCTAACAACAGTTTTACATATGTTGAATTTTTGGTATATGAAACGGTCTCGGCAATCAATTCTAATAGATATATATATATATATATATATATATATATATATATATATATATATATATATATAAGCGGGGATCCTACAGCTTCTGCCGCTTCCCGCATTATACATATATATATATATATATATATATATATATATATATATATATATATATATATATATATATATATATATATATATATATATATATATATATATGTATATATATATAAATATAAACCTACATATGTATTTATATAATTAATGGCAAATAGAAATTAAACAAATAAGTGCAGTCTTTGCAACAAAACTAATATTCTAGCTACAATATTGACGGAAATTAAAGATTTTTAAAGGTAAATTAAGCGTTAATTACTCACGCTTAAAAAAATCTTTAATTTTCGTTTGCCAAAGCAAGACTATCAATTTAGAAAAGTGTAGGTCACGTGTTTTTTAAGGACAGATGTTTGATGTTTCCTCTTAGTCTTAGTCTTAGTCGCTCTCAGCTTGTGTTTAAAATAAATGCAAGGCATTATCTGAAGAAGTAAAATGTCCCGAAGCACCAATTACATTTTCATCTTCATTATCTGAACTTGCAGTTAATAAGGTGCTACCGGTTTTATCAGTTTTATTAGTCATGATGTCTAAAATTTTACCCGATTGTCTTTGGTACCCAAGATAATCATCGTCAAATTGTTGAACTTCTTCCTCATCACATTTATCACAATAGATTTTTTTTAGCATGTCTATCATTTCAGACATATCTTACTGTTTTTCATTTAAGTATTCGCTTTCAGGATTTTCCACTAAACCTTTATTCCACGGTTTTTTCAAGTTCTGCTTGTTTACATTGTTCCATGCTGCACCGATCATGTAGGAACCGTCTTTTGAATAAATTTTTTTGCTTTCGTTCAGGCTTTTTTCTTTATACACTTCTTTTTGGAAAAGTAACTTACGCAACAATTACGTTCTATACTACCAAATTGCAATGGATCCATGAGCTGCAATAATGAAGTCACATCATATGGAAATTGTGTGAAAGAAACATGACTTTTATAAAATTGTCTTTTTTATTTAAGATGTCGCATGATGGATGAGGTGGAGCGTTATGAAGAAACAATATTATTTTTTTTACTTTACCACTTTTTAACTTATGGGCATTAACAGAGGGTATACAAATTTCTATAAACCATTTCATGAAAATTGTACTACTTTTCCAAGTATCTTTTGCGAAGTGTAAACCATAAGAATCGTAGGCATATTTAAACATGTTTAAAACAACGTCGTTTCTTGCTTTTATCTATGACAATCATGGGCAATCTGTGGCTGCCAGCAGCATTAGCTCAATCTGAGACGGTAATACAATCCCAGCTTATTTTAGATTCATATGCTGCTGAAAGTGGTAGAATAAATGTCGGATTTTATATTTGTTCTATCACTTTCTTTTTTTCTCCCTCCATCACTGTTACGTTTACCACACAACTCATTATCACATAACATTATTAACTTATCTCGATACGTCATTGCTCAAATGTAAGATCATGCAACAACTATATTTAATCAATTAACATCACTTTGTTAACTAATAGCATATATTTCTCAATAAATTAATTTAATTTATATTATTATTTTATTTTTCGCTTACTTTAATTTTAATATTACAAAAATATAATTCATTAATACAATATTCTCATACACAATACCTATTATGTTGCTTTTGTTACAGTGTTTGCCAAAAATCCGCTATTCACTGTCTTGAGAAACTTTCAAACTTCAATTAATTTTACTTCCTTCTTCACTTATTCAGATGGCTGGTATTACCCAACTCCCCTTGTTCGAGCAGGGAAAAGTATGTTCCCTTTATATGAAATCTTATAACATCGCCCTCGTGTCAATACTTTTTTAAATTCAACCATCATTGTCATCTAATTTAAAAGTTGTTAAACCTATTTCAGTATCTAGTAACAACTACTTTTTTAAATATACACATTCTCCACATTTTTAGAAATTTAACTATCAACTTGTGACTTAGCTGAAAACGTTTTTTAAAAATTGCATTCCTTTTGAATAAATTTTAATTATTATTTAATTAAAGAAAATATACCTTTATTCACGAGAAGTCTTTACTTTTCTGTAAGTTTTTCTGAATAATTTGCAGTTGGTAAAAGCAACCTAGTCTAACAATATAGCATCGTGAAGATCAAAGAATCACATAGTAAACTGTATCAAATTTTTTGATATAGTATGTAAGTATATTTATTAAGTTGTAGGTATATTATATGTATACTCATAATTTTAACACAAATGTGTGAAAAGCAACTCTCAGTTGCTATCATCAAGTCCTCGTAGATACTTCGTCTCAGGACCAGCAACGCCATGTGGAGTCATACGTTGCCATGTTATCATATCCACTGGTAACTTTAACATCCTAATATATAAGACTAAATAATGTAAACCAAATTGTAACATATAACTTTTAACGGGTTTTTACCCAGATATTTAGTGGCTCAAAACATGTACAACTAGACACTGATGATGGAATATGGATTCCGAAAACGTTTTGTCTTCATGACATAGCCCGGTGAGGTTTTTTAATTTTATATACCTTTTATTAAGGATTTTAAGAAATTTTTTTTTAAATAAATTAGTTAAATTATATTAAATATACTAACTGCATATGGGACGAATTATAGAGTTAAAAGAAACACGTGGGTGGGAGGTTAGATATCTGTAAAAAAATTATAAAAAGACACTGAATATTGGTTACATATTACATATAAACTTACGCCAAAAAATATTTAATAATATAAATGAATTTTGAATAGAAGCATGACTTTTAATGGATGAAGGATATTTATAAAAAATATTTCACTTTACATATCTTATAAATTGGTACTTCGGAAATAAAGTAAAACTGACATGACAGAAGTCAAGAGTTGCGTACTGACAAATAACGGTTGTCGACTGAAGGTATAAAAATTTATATATGGCACTCATAGGTCATAATGAAGTCTGTATATAGGGAATTAGAATATTAGCGAAAATTAAAAATTAAAATTTAGATCATGACAGAATATTTAGTTGGTCAAAGAATTGAGCGCCAACTATTTTTAGAATAAAAATAGTTAAATAAAAGATATAATAGAATAGAAATATGCTTTATTGTCATTGAAAATTGTACGATTTTATGGACAAAGCTTATATAAGTTAAAAAAAAAAAGTAATAATAACAATAACATAACAATAACAATAACATTAAAATTAACTAAAATTACATAAATCGTCAATATCATGGAATAAAAACATAATAAAATATACAATCCATTGCAAAATTTCACTATATTGCAAATTTGCATAATAAAACCTTACGAACTAGTTTAGAGAGACTAAAAAATATAAGTGCGGCCAAGAACTTAGTCATCTAGAAGTAGAAATATTACAGACCAATCACGAAATACTTAGCTCGCAACGGGAGGTGCTAATAGTTTGGATCAAAGGGCATTCGGGCTATACAAGGAAACGAAATTGCTGATAAGTTTGCAAAATCCACCTCAGACTTACACAGAGATTCTATTAACCAGTGTATTCCATATACAGATTTGAATTCCACACTTAAAGTTCAACTTAAGACTAAATGGCAAAGAACTATATGACAGCAAACAAATAGGATTAAATTATAAATCATGTCAAGTCCAAATCCCAAGAATAAGATGGTTCCACAACCGAAACAACAGGAACTTTATTATTACTTTAAACAGAATAAGAGCAAGTCATGCAATGTCACCAAGTTATAAATGTAAAATTGGTTTAATTGATGATTCCTCATGTTTATGTGGTGAACTTGGAGACTTAACACACATTCTACTTGGTTGTTTATTAAATAGTCAAAGCACAGATAAATTTTTATAATAAAGTTGTTAATAACAAAATTTGCTTATCCATAAATTTATTGTATAATTTTCAATAAGAATATTAATATATTGTACTGCTTATATAATCACACCAAAAAGTGCAAAAACTCTGAGATAGCGCGTTTGTTAGCAATTCTGCAACTAGTTAGATTTTGTAAGTGGGCGACGAAAAAATTAAAAAAAAAATAACAATAAAAAAAATAACACAAAAAAAAATAGAAAGTAAGATTTAAAGAAAAACAAAAAAAAAACATACACTGCTCACACCTCACTTTTACACTACTAATACTTTAAGCATTGTTATTGTGAAGAAGGATGAGTTTTCTTTAAATTTCTGTAAAGTTTTTTTCTTTTTTTTTTGTTTATTTTTTTTTAAATTATTATAGTTAGAGAAAAAATCGTCTGGCTAATTGGTCTTTACCAAAGCCATCTAATTAATTAAAAAAAAACTAGTTTACGAATAAGTTTAAGAACTGCTGCAAGGTGATACCCAAAAATTTAAGTATAAAAATACTTATAGTTAACATGGATGGGATCGGTGAAACTCTGAGAACTGTACTTTCTTAATTATTTGTTCAGAAACTCTTCCACTAAATAATAAGGTCTTTAAGGTAGATAGGCTTTTGTCAATTGACGGAACTTAAGGAAAGAAGTTGTAGATGTAAGTAGTAAAAGAAGATGTTTGTATAATTTTTTTGCCGAGTATTATATAGATTTCTTTACTAACTCAGTGGATGGGATCGGTGAAACTCTGAGATAGCGCGTAAGATTAGACTCGAACAAAGAAAAGTATGTTATTTTGGAAGATGCTAAATTCATTTTCTTCGAAACAGATCTTATTGCATAGCAAGCTGATGCTGGTTTCTTACTTGACAAATCGATATAAAGGGACCATTTAAGGTTGCTGTCTATAAAAATACCAAGAAATTTTACTGAATCAACGATACTGATCTGGCTGTTATTAAGAAGCAAGGATTGAAGAGTTCCTTTATAGGATAATGCTACTGTCTTATCCACTTTAAAAGAGAATAAATAAATTAGAGTCGGACCAGTTTTTATTTTAAGTAGATCAGAAGTTATAATTGCATAAAGCGTTGCAATATTAGAGTTCTTCCAGGTAATACTGGTATCATCAGCAAAAAGGAAAATTTTCTTCATCGATTTTTAAGTTAATAATGTCATTTATAAAGATAAGGAAAAGTAGAGGACCCAGTACTGAACCTTGTGGTACTCCACATACAATGCTTTTGTGACTAGTCAGTATAATTTGCTTAAACTAGTTGTTTCCTATTCCTTAAATAAGATTAGAACCAATTCACAGAAATACGTCGAATTCCGTAGAAATTTAGTTTTTTTTTATCAAAATGTCATAATTTACACATTCAAAACCTTTGGCATAGTCACAAAAGCAGTGGCAGTATAAAGATTATTGCTTAGTGCTTATAGACCTCATGTAGTACAGTAAACATAGCATCGCTGGTACATTTATTAGATAAAAAGCCGAACTGACTTTGTGATAAACTGTTGTTTTCAATGAGAAAGGACATAAGTCGGGCTTTTATAAGTCTCTCAATAATTTTGGATAGGACAAGTATTAAGGCAATATGTCTATAGTTGCAGACATGAGATTTATCACCACCCTTATGAAGAGGAACAATAATGGCTGTCTTTAGGTACTCTGGAAATATATCTTTTTAAAGGAATTGGCAATTAGTGAGACCAGGACTTCAACACATTATTTGTGAGATTTAAGAAATTTTTTATGGATAGTCCATCGGTACTACAGGAAGATTTGCTTTTGATACTACTGATTGTTTTGGATCAGTTCAGATTTATCAACTGGTCTTATAAAGAATGAATTCGAGACCTTTGTTTAAATTAGGTAGAAAGAAAATAGGATCTTGTTGTGGCAAAATAGCTGATGTTATATTTGTACTCACATTAACGAAGTATTCATTTAGATTTTCAGGGTTTGGAAGAGAAAATGTTTGAGCTGGGTTAGTTTTATTCGAAGATCGTTTATTATGGGACCAAGTTTCCCTTGCAACATTTTTAGAACTTCCCAGACAATTCTCATAGTACATTGAGCTGTTTAGCTGTTTTGATAAGTTTTATATAGGTTCCTCTGTACTTGGAGGTATATTCAGTGACAAAGACGTTGGTAGTAAATTTCTTGATGTACAGTAGTGAACGCATATTCTTGTCTGATATGCGTATAACCTTGGTAGTCCAGAATTTGTAATGTTTTTACCTAATTTTAATGAAAGGAAATGCCTGATTAAAAATACAGACCAGCTTAACTAAAAAATTATTGAAATTATAGTTCACGTCCACAGAGGGAAAGTGCCATCCAGAAGTTAAGCACAAATTTTGAAATTTACGAAAGGTCTAGGCTGAAGAAATCATAGCAAAACGTTGGGTTTTCGAGGATTGTTTGTTAAAAATGTTAAACTTGGTATATACTGCTTCATGGTCAGAGAGTCATGCATTAATAATTGTAGAACGTACATCAAGACAGATTAGAAGCTTTCGAAATGTGGCTCTATCGCCGTATCCTAAAAATACCATGGACAGCGAAAATCACAAATATAGATGTCCTTAAAAGAATAAACCAAGAACGCCAACGTTTCGAAACCATCAAGAAAAGGAAAACGGCGTATCTAGGTCACATCAAGCGAAATGAAAAATACCAGTTCCTCCAACTTATAATCGAGGGTAAAATTGAAGGCAAGAGAGGAATGGGACGCAAGAAAATGTCCTGGCTCCGAAACATAAGGCAATGGACAGGGATTAACGACATACAATCTCTGATACATATAGCAAGAAATAGAGAATTAATGGAAAATGTGATCGCTAACATCCATTAGTGGATTTGCATGTAAAGAAGAGAAGAAGAAGTACATCAAGGGGTGAGAAATCTGAGACAATATAATCAATTATGGTAGATGTTGTTTTAGTAATTCTTATTAACGTGCATTATGAAACCATACGATTCGAATATATTGACTAAGGATACTTGGGTAGCACAAGTAACAGCGTAATTAATATTCAAGTCACCGGATAGAATCTTTCTGGTTTTATTGGGCAGATCGTCTAACAAATTTAACAGGTTCTGAAAAAATAGTTCCGTAGAAGAGTCAGGTGATCTATAAATGCAGAGAATGTATAGAATAAGATTCTTGTTATAAACCAATGAAAACTCAAAAAAAGGATTCATTCAACAGAAAGCCATATTTTGTTATAGGAGAGAAATCATTATTTGTAGAAAGAATTAGGGTGCCAGCATGAGCTGAACTTGGACGATCATACCTAGCAATTGTGGTATATTTTCTACAAAAAAAGGTTCGTTAACTTCAAACCAGTGTTCGGTAACCGCAACTATCTGGGGGAAATCCTATTCTTCAATTCTTTAAGATAAAGTTAATAGATGAATAAAATAAAAAATATCAAAAGAAATTGAAATAAAATAATTAAACATGTACGTTTATAAAGTTACACACGTCTAGTTTTTATTAAGTTACACATAAAACATTAAATAGTAATAAATCAAACAGGTAATTAAAAACCATGTTGTTTTATGAACAACATTCAAACTAAAAACTAGTAAAAAGATTTTACACACAAAACCTCAAATATATTTATAAATTAATCTGAGAATTTTAACGAAACATTTTCATCGCCCAGATAGGAAGAAATATTATAAAATCACGTGTACAAATTTTGGTTTGTTTTGGTTTGAATACAAAAGTCAAGCATTTGTTTCACAATACTCGTATCTTTAACATTTTGCTGCTTCAAAATAATAACGTTCAGCTTAGTTTCTCTTATCCTCTCTCTTTATAAACTTGAAGCAAATATTTCAAAGTTACTAAATTTGATCACTATCCAACCGTAAATTTGTATAAACATAATGAAATACCTCGACATTTTATATTTTATATATAAATTGAAAGAGTAATAATTCTGAAAATATTAAGGAATCTCTTTAAATAAAACAATACGCACATTTTTATGCAGTGTGTAAAAGCCAAATGGAATAAATTCATTATTTAGGTTACTGTACATATTTATAAAAAATCCCGAAACACGTCAACTTGACATTCTTTAACGTGAAAATGCAACCCCTACCTTCAACCCCCTTAGAATGACAGGTACAACCCCCAATTTTTAAAATAGGAAGTATAGGCTTGTGATATATCGTTTGAAAGGTCTTTTCATTCTCCATTCAAAAATGTTGTCGCTTTAAAGTTTATTAAGATTAATTAAGATAAAAGAAATTAAAATCATGTGGTTACCGAAATTCGCTACAATACAATCAAAAACTAAAATGTAATGCAAAACGTAATAAAATGTAGAACACGAAAAAGAACTATGAATGTTAATGAAGTAGATATTTAAAATGTTCATCGCGAACGTCTTGGCAACATCCTAATCTCAAATAAAACTGTCTTCTAACATTATTTAACATAACAGGCGTGATCGACCTAATCGGCAAGCGTTATTCGTTCTTTTAAGTAATTTAAATCAGAAGGTTTAGTTTTGTACACATGGCTTTTCACATATCCCCATAAAAAGAAATCTAATAATGTAAGATCAGGTGATCGCGCTGGCCATTCAATCGATCCTCGCCTCCCTATCCACCGATTGGGAAATATTGTATCGAGGTACTGCCGGACATTAGTTGGTAATGTGGTGCTGCTCCATCCTGCTGAAACCATATCGTATTCGCTGGAACTTGAGGGTTTCCTGGATCAGGATATAAATTTGCCAACTTTGGAATGACATCATTTTGAAGTAGTGCCAAATAATTGTTGCTATTCAAGTTGCCCTCAATGAAAAAGGGACCAATGATATTGTTTTCCTACAATCCCTGCTCAAACATTAACCTTTTGAGGGTATTGAGTGTGTTCTTCTCTCATCCAGTGAGGATTTTCCGTGGCCCAGTAGCGGCAATTTTGCCGATTAACATGGCCGTTAAGTGAAAAAGTACACTCATCAGAAAACATAACGTCTTCTAATTGGATAATATTGTTATCCAACATGTCCATCATTTGCTCACAAAAAAATTCTCCTATCAAAATCGTCTTCCATGAGCTCCTGAGTAGGTATCATCTTATAGGGATGCAATTATTTTCTTTTAATATGTTTACTATCGATGTATTGCTAGCATTAAATGTAGTGGATGCCTGTCTACTCGATGTATGTGGATTTTCCTGAAACTCAAGCAACACATCTAATTTGAGTTCCTCACTCAGTGCATTGGCAGCTGCTTTTTTTATCTGCCTTACATTGACCAAACTCGCGAAACTGCTTCTCTATTTTACTTATTGTTCCTTGGGATATAGGCGGTAAATTAGGAAATTTCTCATGAAATAGGCGAGTTACTTCCTGTTGTGTTCGGGTGTTATCTCCGTAACCAATCATTTGTAAAACTGTTATTTTATGCATTTTCGTTAATCTAACCATTTTTCAGAATTAAATGGAACGAACTTTTTACTTAAATTAAAATACTGACAACTAAATAAAACAATTTACTAATGCGTGTTAAAATAACGTTGCCACGGAAGTTCTTTAAAGTTTTTTAATGGTTACCATCTAAAAACCACATTGCTATGGTTTTTTGTTCACTTTCTCGTTATCAAGACCTAAACGGGAAATAAGTTTTGAGTATATTTTAGCGAATTTCGGTAACCACATGATTTTAATTTATTTTATCCTAAATAATCACAACAAACTTGAAAGCGACAACATTTTTGAATGGAGAATGAAAAGACCTTTCAAACGATATATCACAAGCCTATACTTCCTATTTTAAAAATTGGGAGTTGTACCTGTCATTCTAAGGGGGTTGAAGGTAGGGGTTGCATTTTCACCTTAAAGAATGTCAAGTTATAATTTAAATTTGACGTGTTTCGGGATTTTTTATAAATATGTACAGTAACCTAAATAATGAATTTATTCCATTTGGCTTTTACACACTGTATAAATAAAACCATCTTTTTATAATTAATTTTCAATCCAAAAAATATTGGCAGAAATATTATTCTGTACCTCTTTATGTTTTCTTAAAAAAATTCAGACATATTATTATTTTGGTATCATCATAAAAACCGAAACAAAATATTAATTACCGTGTATTACAGACACACATAAAAAACATAACAAGGAAGGAAATCATAATTTTGAATACTTGACGGTCAGTAAACAGCAGCAGTATAATAAGCAAACAGTAGGGGAGACCGGGGTTGGTTGTTATACGGGGTACGTTGACATTACACATTAAATTACGCGCCGTTCATAGTAAAACATAGCGCGTCGACCTGTGCATGCACAAACCGTTGGCTCTTGTGCTACTATAGTTTCAGCCGAAGTTGTAACGTTATCCAGTGAATATAGTGCATATTTGTGATTTTACATTTGGTAAGTAATTTTTCGTTGTACACTTTTTTTTAATTTAAGTTATTTTCTGTGATGATGGTGTGAAAGTAAATGGATAGCTCTTTAATCTGACGTAAACAAATTTACAGTTTATGAATTTGTAAACAAGTGTTAGCCATTTTAGTTAAAAAACCGTTATCGGGGTTGGTTGGTTTTATGAATCACGTTGTGCCAACCTGCCCCGTATATCACTATGAAATCGATTGTTTTTAACAAAAGTATCTAATTATATAATCTAATTATTTGCAGACGTAACCATGCAAACCTATAAAAGAAAAACAGAGCGAAAAAAAAACACCTGGTAACGTTATAGAACGAGCTGTACGTGTTCATATTGTTACGTAAAAATATGAGTCATAGTTTTAACCTTTAAAACATGTTTTTATTCACTAATAATTCTGTTTTATTGTAGAAATTTTGGCGAAGGATCAGATTCAAATTATGGTGAATCATCCAACTAGATGCTTCTCGATTTTCGATGCAAGACAATGCGATCTTTCGATGCTGTTCTAGTATATCAGGATTTCGTATATAAATACAACATTTTTATATGGAAGGCCAGTTAATTCTCAAGACCCGCGCTCGCGAATTTGTTACGTACGGATATAATAAATTATTGTCAGATAAGTTAATATAAATAAAGAAATAAATTAAATCCGTAAGTGTTATAAATATTGAACTTTTAATAAATTCACAACAAATGGTGCCAGAAGTGAGATCGAACATAAATTAGACTTATAATAATAATACAAGTGAATATAAAAATAAATTGTGAAAATGACGACGATTTATGAGCTGACAGTGACTAATTTAAGAAGACATCTCGAAGACAGAGAATTAGCTTCTACCGGAAAAAAAGGCTGAGTTAGTCCAACGACTAAAGAACGCTTTGCTAGAAGAAGGACTAGATCCAGAGACTTATATATTTGAAGATGCTGTTATCTCGTCGATTTCGAAATTAGAGAACAAAGTTTCTGACGATATTTCGAAGGTATCTTCTGATGTAGCCAAAGTTTCTGGTGACATCGCATCATTAGAGAACAAAGTTTCTGACGATATTTCGAAAGTTTCTTCTGATGTAGCCAAAGTTTCTGGTGACATCGCGTCATTAGAAAACAAAGTTTCTAACGAGATTTCGTCCCTGGAAAGCAAAGTTTCTGCTAACATCTCTTCGGAAATCTCTAAAGTCACTTCTGAGATGTCTGCCCTCGACGATAGAATATCTTCGTTAAAAAACCAAGTTGCTGCCGATATGTCGGACTCTGAGATAGCGCGTAAAGAGATGGAAAAGAAGCTGAAGGAAACAGGGACAGCAGAGAGAGGAAACAATCCAATTACAGCAGAGACAAAAGAAGACGAGACGAAATGTAAGTTGGAGACACGGCCGAAATTTGAAGGAAGTGGAGGTTCTATTCATGTTAAAGTCCCAACTTTCGACGGAAAATCATCATGGAACAACTACATGAAACAGTTCGAATCAGCCGCAAGAGCAAATGGATAGTCTGAAAAAGAAAAGGCGGTAAACCTGACTATCGCTCTTCGAGGAGATGCCTTAGATGTGCTTCAGACCATAGCCGTAGAGGAGACCGATGATTTCGAACAACTGAAGAAGAGGTTAAATATGCGATATGGCCACGAACATTTGGAGCATGTATATCAGTCGCAGCTTAAAAATCGTAGACAGAAGAAAGATGAGGCTCTTCAAGAATATGAGGTAGATATTGCCAGATTAGTACGATATGCTTATCCAACAGCTCCCGAAGACATGATGGAAAAATTGGCCGTTCAAACGTTTATTGATGGTCTTCGTGATCATGAAATGCAGAGAACACTGCGATTAGCTCGTCACAAGACGCTGGTTGATGTCCTATCCGCCGCCCTCGAATACGAGTCAGCTACGCAGGCCTCTGGCGGGTACAGTAAAGTTAGGACTGTAAAAGAGGAAGGAGATGAAGATAAACTTGACCAGCTCGTTAATATGATGAAAAGCATGACATACAAGAAAACGAAGACCATCAGATGCTGGAATTGTGGCGAAATAGGACACGTACGAAGCTCCTGTAAGCACCCTAGGTACGACGCAAATCAAGAAACTCACCATCAGGAAAACTAGAACGGGTCAGCCTTAGGGGGGCAGCTTCGACCCAGAACTTTTCCAAAGACCCTCTCATACTAATAGCTTCTTTGAAATGTCGTGAAGATAGTGTATATGTAGATGGAGACATAAATGGTAAAAAGCATACGTTGTTGGTGGATACCGGAGCGACCAGAACCATTATACGCCCGACAGTTATAAACAGCCGAAAGAAACTGTTACCAACGAGGTTGCGACTTCGGACCGCTACAGGTGAAAATGCCAACATTCATGGAGAAATCCAGGTACAATTGGGAATTGGAGCAGAAAAGTTTGTCCATACTGTTATAGTTGCTGACATCGAAGAGGATGTTATATTAGGAATGGACGTAATGAATATGCATGGATTCCAATTGGATTTTAAGAATAAGGTAATCAAAGTTGGCAACGAGGAAGTATTTCTCCATCCACATAATGACAACACTGTGCAAGCAGCCATTAAAGAAGATACAGTCGTGCCTACGAGAAGCGAAACGATCATAGTAGCGCAGCTACAGGGAATTGTGGACGAAGGGAGACCTGTTATGATGGAGCCTTGGAACCACGACGATGAGGTTGGCCGTGGAATCATAATTGGAAAGGAATTGGTGACTTCGGCTAAAGAAATTCCTGTGAGACTTATCAATGTCAACGACTACCCAGTGACCATCAAGAAAGAGACAAAGGTAGGAACTTGTGTACCTGTGACATCCATAATCCGTCAGGCGACAACATCTGATAATTCCAACGACAAATTCGACCAAATGGTTGCAGTTGCAGGACAGTCTCTAAATCAGATGGAGAAAAGGAAATTAAGGGAATTTCTTCGGCAGTATCGTGATATTTTCGTACCGAAAGGAGGAAAGACGGGAAGAACTACCGTTGTTAAGCATAAAATTGATACTGGTAATGCTAAGCCAATTCGTCAAACAGCTCGACGATTACCACAGGCGAAGAGAGAGGAAGCTGAAACGATTGTTCAGGAAATGAAGAAAGACGGGGTGATAGAACCTTCTACGAGTCCATGGGTCTCTCCGGTGGTCCTGGTTAAGAAGAAAGACGGAACGACGAGGTTCTGTGTGGATTACCGTTTGCTGAACAACGTTACCAAGAAAGATAGTTATCCTCTGCCTCGGATCGATGACACATTGGACACATTGGCTGGAAGTAAATTGTTTTCTACTTTAGATTTGAAGTCTGGATACTGGCAGGTAGAAATGGACCCAGTCGATAAAGAAAAGACAGCCTTCACCACAGGATCTGGATTGTGGCAATTCAACGTTATGCCATTTGGACTTTGTAATGCTCCTGCGACATTTGAGAGGCTTATGGAAAATGTGTTGAGAGGGTTATCTTGGAAAACATGCCTGGTTTATTTAGATGACATAATCGTCTTGGGGGAGACATTCGAAGATCATTTGAGGAATTTAGAAAACGTTTTTAATCGACTTAAAGCTGCCCAATTGATGCTAAACCCCAAGAAGTGCCAGCTATTTCAAGGTAAAGTCAATTATCTGGGTCATATAGTCAGTAAAGAAGGAGTGGCCGTGGATAAGGGAAAAATCGATTCCATTAAGGAATGGCCAAAACCAACTGACAAACATCAAGTGAGAAGTTTTCTTGGACTATGTACTTACTACCGGAGGTTTATTAAGAAGTTTGCAGATATCGCTAAGCCATTAACGCGACTTACAGAGGAAGCAAGAGAATACCGCTGGGATATAGACTGCCAAAATGCCTTTGAAACGTTGAAAAAGCATTTAATAACAGCACCAATTTTAGGGTATCCACTGCCAGAAGGAGAGTTCATCTTAGATACGGACGCAAGTAATGTGGGAATTGGAGGAGTGCTGTCTCAGATTCAAGGAGGACAGGAACGAGTTCTCGGATATTTTAGTAAAGTTCTTTCAAAACCTGAACGGAATTAGTGCGTCACGAGAAGAGAACTTCTGGCAGTAGTGAAATCAGTAGAGCACTTCTATCAATACCTCTATGGCAGAAAGTTTCTAATCCGAACCGACCATGCCGCCCTTAAGTGGTTGATGCAGTTATCAGAGTGAATCCAGAGGGTCAGATAGCCAGGTGGATCGAACGACTCCAAGAATACGATTTTAAGATTGAGCATCGGGCCGGAGTTAGCCACAGAAACGCTGATTCTCTTTCCAGAAGGCCATGCCCAGCAGAGTGTTCCCACTGCAACAAAACGGAATCCAAGGAAGCAGCAGTGCTAAGAACGACGATTGTCAACGACGACTGGACGCCTACTAAGATAAGGGAAGAACAAGAGAGAGATCCAGTTATACAGAAAATCCGAAAATGGAAAGAGGAAAACCGTCGACCACCTTGGCAGGAAATATCAAACCTATGCTCAGTAGTTAAGACGTATTGGGCCCAGTGGGACTCATTTATCATCGAAGATGGCTTGCTCAAACGAGTCCTGGAAAATGATGACGGTTCGGAAAAGAGAAGACAGTTGGTGATCCCAAAGAGCAGAATAGCGGAAGTACTTCGTCAGTTACACGACAGTCCATCGGGAGGGCATTTTGGTGTAAGGAAAACCCTTCAGCGAATTCGGGAACGGTTTTATTGGATGAACAGTTCCGACGATGTAAAAGACTGGTGTAAGAAATGTACTATTTGTGCCACGAGTAACGGGCCTTACCGAAAAAGGAGAGCTCCTATGAGACAATATAATGTTGGAAGCCCGTTTGAAAGAATAGCTTTGGACATCGCTGGGCCATTTCCAGAAAGTGAAAAGGGAGGCAAGTACATGCTGGTAGTAATGGATTACTTCACTAAGTGGGTCGAGATTTACGCACTTCCAGACCAGAAGGCCGCCACCGTTGCAGATAAGTTGATCCAAGAATATATCAGCCGATTTGGAGTGCCTTTGGAGATCCATAGTGACCAAGGCAGGAACTTCAAAAGCGATCTATTCCAAGGAATATGTGATAGACTAGGCATGAAGAAAACAAGAACTACCGCGTATCACCCGCAATCGGATGGTATGGTAGAACGAATGAATAGGACAGTTGGCAAGTATTTGACAAAGATGGTGTCCGATCATCAGCGAGACTGGGACCAATACCTTCCGTTCTTCACAATGGCCTACAGATCTGCTGTTAACGAATCAACAGGCCAGACACCAGCCAAAGTCCTATTCGGACGCGAAATGCGACTACCTTGTGATCTCGAGTTTGGATGTCGACCTGGAGAAGATGTAGCAGGTGAAGATTATGTGATCGAATTACGAAGAAGAATGGACGATGTACATGAATTGGTCCGTTCCCACCTTCAGATCGCTAGCGACCGAATGAAGAAACGGTACGATACATAAGCCGAAAAGGGTTGCTTTAAAAAGAACGACAAGGTCTGGCTCTATAATCCCAAGAAGCGAAAAGGTTGTTCTCCCAAATTGCAGCAGTTTTGGGAAGGTCGATACCTCATCATGGAGAAGATCAACGATGTCATCTACCGAATAAGCAAGATTCCGAGGGGAAAGCCGATGATAGTACACCATAACCGGCTGGCGTCTTTCGAAGGTGACCACGACGTAGATGAAGAAGTGGAAGTAAACCAAGTCCAAAATGTGTCTGACCTCACGTTTGAGGAATTCATGGGTGCCTATGGAGGAACCGGTAAAGCGAGACATGGTGTTACCACTGAAGAAAAGCAAGATCTACTCGCGCTCCCCGATGACTACTCGCTGGCCCTTACCATCCCGGCCAGTATCAAAGACGCACCAGGGTTGGCATCCGTCTTTCGAAGGAAGTTTGGTCGAATTGCAGAACTTCAATGCCAGGTGCCAGCTCCCGGTAAAACCTTGAAACTCCAAGATGCATCACGTTACCTTTTCTACCTGGTAACAAAAGACACTGCCCGTGACCAACCTACCTACCGAGATGTATGGGAAGCCTTACTTCAACTGAGAGAGCACGTACTAGAGTCCGACGTGCAAAAGTTAGCCATGCCAAAGTTGGAGTGCCGCCAATTAGATTGGAGGGTTATCCGAAATATGGTGGAGGAGATCTTTAAAGACACCGAAGTCCAGGTGTTAGTCTGTTGCAATCCGCATAGTTACTGGTGCGGAGAGAAAACCGTCCCTTGTCATTTTTATACAACTGGAAGTTGTAAAAGAGGGTACAGTTGCCGATACCAGCATACCGTTCCAGTTCTAGTCCCAACAAGGTTCCAGGAGGAACCATCTTTTGAGAGGGGGGCAATGTTACGTAAAAATATGAGTCATAGTTTTAACCTTTAAAACATGTTTTTATTCACTAATAATTCTGTTTTATTGTAGAAATTTTGGCGAAGGATCAGATTCAAATTATGGTGAATCATCCAACTAGATGCTCTTCGATTTTTAGATGCAAGACAATGCGATCTTTCGATGCTGTTCTAGTATATCAGGATTTCGTATATAAATACAACATTTTTATATGGAGGGCCAGTTAATTCTCAAGACCCGCGCTCGCGAATTTGTTACGTACGGATATAATAAATTATTGTCAGATAAGTTAATATAAATAAAGAAATAAATTAAATCCGTAAGTGTTATAAATATTGAACCTTTTAATAAATTCACAACAATATTATCAAATAAGTTGAATTTGAAGGTTGTTTGTTGCAAGACTATAATATAGGCGTGCACACTCTTGCACGATACTGTAAAAAGTTAAAACGGATATACTGCAAACGCAACCTGGAGGTATTCCATCTGTACTGCATGTAGGATATCAGAAAAAGAGACAGGTATAAATATCTTTAAGAGTCCAAATTTTGAATGAAAGCGAAGAAGCTTTATGTGACTATCTAAAAATTACATCTGATATTTATTATGGACTTACACCAAAGCAACATCTTGGTCTACAAACCAAATGGCAGGGCCTTATGGGTTTAATTCTTTCTTAAAACGACAACTGACATTATTCATCAGAACTCCAGAGGCTACTAGCCAAGCTAGAGCATTAACCCATTAAAACCCAAGACATTTTTTTGAAAAAAATTTAAAAATTTTTACTGAATCTTAATAAGGGTATTATTATAAGCAAAAAATTAAATGTAAGTCATACTTAATAACTTACCATACACAATATATATATATATATATATATATATATATATATATATATTTATATATATATATATATATATATATATATATATATATATATATATATATATATATATATATATATATATATATATATATATAGAAGATGACTTCTTTTTTTATTTGCCAACCTGAATGACCGATTAAACCTCTGAATTCACTAGTTGAATACTTTTTTTCTAAATATTTCTAAAGTATTCAACTAGTGAATTCAGAGGTTTAATCGGTCATTCAGGTTGGCAAATAAAAAAAGAAGTCATCTTCTATATATATATATATATATATATATATATATATATATATATATATATATATATATATATATAAATATATATATATATATATATATATATATATATATATTGTGACAATTAGGGTTTATAGAAAATAATTTATAAGTTATATACTACATAATATTAGATATTTGGTTGTTTTAAATAAGTTATATACTAGAGAATTTAATAAAAAATATATTTATGTGAGGGTATTTTAAGAAATTAGCATATAAAAATTGTAAAAAGTTGTATTTTAGTGATTTTAATGTTGTAAATAGATTTAAGTGAGCCATGTGCGTAGGCAACCAAAAATACTCTCGAATTTTGACAGATAGAAATTAATCATAATACGAATATAAGTGGGGTTATTATAATAATATATTGTTTGAAATGTGTATTTTATTAAATTAGAGTGTTAAGTTACTAATTTAATTATATATTCTGATCTGAAAAGCCTAAATGTCAACAAAATTATTAATAGAAAAGAATGGAATTCTCTGGATCTCCGGAGATGGCCATGTTTGCGAAATGGTTTGTTCCAGAAAATTCATACAAGTATGAAATAGAACAAATTGGAACATGATCTCTTACGAGATGGTTCTAGAATGTCCAAAACATATAAATACCCGTGATTTGGATTCAAGATGGCAGTTTTTAGCAGTTTTTGGAAGTTTTTAGTCAGAAGTCAAGCAGTTTATTATGAAAGTTAGTTGGAGTCAGTGAATCAAGTACAAATAGTCAAAATGTTTAATATAGTGAGTTAAATGAAGATTAAAAATTATGCATATAATTAATGCACATTTATAATTATACACAAATAATTATTGAAGATTATAAAAGTATATTGGAAGAAATTAAATTATATTGTGGTTGGAGATTAATATAAATCAACTTATAATAATTGGATATTGGTATATTGAAAAGAAGAATAAATATAAATGCTGTTTGCTGGTTTGGTTGGTGGTGTATAGATGCTGGTGAAGAAAAATATATCTTAAATTGGTAGAAGCTGATAATTGAAAAAAGTAATTTCACAAAAAACAAGGATAACTGAAGTACGAAGACATTCAGTGGTGATTAGAATCTATATACTTAGTGGAAAATAGTTCATTTAGGCATTCAGTGAAAGAAAGGTACAAAATTTTGTTAATATAATTTAGTTAGTGTCATAACAATTTCAATTTTGAAGATAGTTTGTTTAAATTTTAGATTGTCTATAGAATTTAATTAGTTTTATAAGAATATCAGTTTAAAGATAGTTTATTTTAAATTTACATTGACTAGGTTAGATATATATGTGTGTTTCATAATAGTTATAATAAAGATAATTTAAAAAAGTACTTACAAGCTAATTCTTTGAGAACCGCGATAAAAACCCTATATATTATAATATTAAAAATACTCATTGCTCATAATTCAAACAAAAAAACACATCATAACAATTTGGCACCCAACGCGGTGGCTCTCTATTTAAAAGAATTAGTTTGGGAAGATAAGTGCTCTCATATAATTAAATTAATTATCAGTAGAAAGAAAAAAGTATAGATTTTAATTTTAATTATATTTGAACAAGTAAAGTCTCAAAATGTCTCAAGGAAAGAAAGGTACAAGAAGCAAAAAGAATGAAGAAGATGTGGAAGTAGAAACACAACCTATACAAGAGGAGAGTTTAGTTCAAGTTCCACAAGATACTGCAGAAATGAATCCAGAAAGAGAGGAAAATGTCAATATGGCAGCTTTGATGTCATTAATGATGCAGATGAACAAGACAATGGAAGAGAATTCAAAAGAAATCAAAGAAGAGATGAAAAAAATGGAACAGAAAATGGAAGAGAATACGAAACTCTGAGATAGCGCGTCAAAAGAAATCAAAGAAGACATGAAAAAAATGGAACAGAAATTGGAAGAGAATTATAGAAAATTAGAAAAGAAAATAGAAGATAATAATAATAAAATTGTAAAACAAATGGATAAAAAACTTGAAGCTGCAGAGAAAAAAGTAGCAAATGAAATAAAAAGTATACGGAATGACTACAAGAAAAGGATAGACAATGAGAGGACAGAAGTAAAGAGGATTATTCAAGATAATAAGATAGATATAGAACAGAAAATAGAGTTACAGAAATGTAACTTAGAAGTAAAAATTAACGAAGACAGGAGAAACACAGAAGAAAAATTAGACGATATACAACAAAATATCCAAATAAATTGTAATCAAATAAGAAATGTGGAACAGAGAATAGATGATATTTCACAAATGAGAGACATAGGGAGACCTTACTTAAATTTAACAAATGAGACTGGGATTAAATTCTCTGGTAATATAAAAAATTTGCATCCTAGAGTATACATAAATAGTTTAAAACATAAATTAAGATTTGTGAATAATATTAATGATAATAAAGATTATATTAGAGTGACATTAAATGACAATGCAGCAACTTGGTTTGCTAGTATTGAAAATGATTTAGATAACTTTCAAACATTTGAAAATAAATTTTTAAATTATTATTGGGGTGAATTAGAGCAAGCAAAGTTTAGAGAAATTCTATATTTTGGAAAGTATAATCAAAATTTAAAATCAAATGTGGTAGATTATGCATTGAAATTGATAACAGTTGCAAAATATTTAGAACCACCACTTAGAGAGGATGAAACAGTCTTAAATGTATCTAGACATTTTGATACTGATGTTGTGCAAACCGTAACTGTACAAAATATTCAAACAATAGACAGTTTTATTAATTTTATTCAAAGAATACAAAGAGGCAATATGACAAGTAATAATAACAACAGAAAAAACAATAATAACTTTCAATATAATAAAAATGATAATCAACAATCATATAATAATTATAGATATGGTAATAGTTTACAAAATTTTAATAATAATAACAGTAATCCAAATAGACAGAACTTTAATAATAATACTAGTTATAATAGACAAAATTTTAATAATAATACTAATTATAATAGACAACATTTTAATAACAGTACTAATAATAATAGACAAGATTTTAATAATAGAAGAAATACAGAGCGACCTAACTATAACAGACAGGTAAATTGTGTTCGAAGGAATAGAAGCTGCGAAGACAGGGAACGAAGTAGTACAAGTCAGGAAAATGTGAGTAGAAGTCATAGTAGGGAAAGACATAGGACATCAGATCCAAGTGGTCAGATACAATCTGACAATTCTAATAATCAAAATTTTGTGCAGTAAACTTTCTGAATTACAAGTTAGGCCATTGCTATTATGAAAAACCTTCTGAATTTATTTCTTTAGATGAAGATAAAATTATTGAATCTATTAATTTAATTTATATAAATGCTTTGGCCAAAAATAAAATGATTAAGATTATGATAGATACTGGTTCAGAAAGTACATTAGTCTCGGAGAATTTTATTTTTAATACATTAAAACTATCAGATATAATAAAGATTCCAAAAATTAAAATTATTGGTGCAAATAATAAGAAGTTGGGTGAAATTGATAAACTAGCCAATTTTAAAATTAATATTCTTAATAAAGAAATTAATATGCAAGGATTTATTGTCAAGGATTTATGTGTTGATATATTAATGGGAAATGATGAATTGGAAAAGAAGAAAGTAAAGATAGATTTTGAAGAAAAAATGGTAACTTTGGAAGGGCAAATAATTAAATTTATGCAGAAAGATGAGGTAGAAGAAGGAATAAGAGTTGATAGGATATTATTAAAAGAAAATAATGATGTTTATGAAGAAGAAATGTATTTTGATGATAGGGAAATGTCCCAAAAGAATGTTAAGAATAATTATTGTAGTGAATATTTAAGGAATGGAAATTTTAAGCAGATGGATGCCTACGAGGCGGAGTGCGTAAAATTGGAAGCAAGGAATAATGAGTACATAATGAAGAATAATTTTATTTGTAAAGAAGAAGATATAATGAAAGTTTTAAATTGCCCTGAAGAATATAAATCAATAGTCATTTCCATATTGCAGCAACACAAGGGACTTGTCAATAAAGAAAATAGAATTGCACAAGATTATATCCATAGTATAAAAGTTAAAGAAGAAAAAGATTTTAAAACAAAATCATAACCAATACCATATAAATACAGAGAAGAAGTAAACAAAACAATTAATGATATGTTAGAAGATGGGATCATTGAGAAGGCAGACACACGTTTTATTAACCCCATAGTAGTAGTACGAAAAAGATCAGGTGAAATCAGGTTATGTTTGGATGCAAGGAATATTAACAAGATTACTGAAAAGCAATTTGAAGCACCAATGAGTATAGATGGAATATTAGGAAGAATTACAGGAATGTCATTTTTCACTAAAATCGATTTACAGCATAGTTTCTGGTTAATACCTCTAGAAAGAAAAAGTAGACAGTATACAGGATTTCAGATAGATGGAGTAGTATATCAATTCAAAGTAGTACCATTTGGACTTCAATCATCTTGCAGTGCTCTATGTAGATGTCTTCATGATATTTTGGAACAATATGAACATTTTGTAATTCACTACATTGATGATATATTAATTTT
This sequence comes from Diabrotica undecimpunctata, assembly GCF_040954645.1. Lineage (NCBI taxonomy): Eukaryota > Metazoa > Arthropoda > Insecta > Coleoptera > Chrysomelidae > Diabrotica > Diabrotica undecimpunctata. The sequence goes on along the minus strand of NW_027312384.1, from coordinate 1,117 downwards.
TTCTAAAACGGCTGAAGATCATAAGAAACACCTAAAAATTATAATAAATAGATTAGACAAAGTTGGACTAAAAATAAATCAAGAAAATGTACATTTTTTCAAAAAGAAGTCATATATCTAGGTTATAAACTTAACACTAAGGGAATCGAAATGGATCCAGAACGGACACAAGTCATTCAGGAATATAAAACACCACACAATTTAAGAACTTTAAGAGGATTTATTGGAATAATTAATTATTATAAAAGGATGATACCAGATCTAAGTATAAAAGAAATTCCATTACTTGAACTACTGAGAAAAGGTGTAAAATGGAGATGGGATCAGAGAAGAGAACTAGCATTCCAAGAAATTAAAAACATTTTTCTGTCAAATTTGAAAATATACTATCCTGACTACACACAGCCATTCATATTAAGAACAGATGCATCAATAGAGAGATTATCAGGGGTATTATTACAAATACATGATGGGGTCGAATACCCAATACAATTCATTTCAAGAATCACAAAGCCACATGAAAAGGGTTACTCAGTTTCAGAATTAGAACTAGCAAGTATAATACACTGTGTCACAAACTTAAGATTTTATTTGTTGGGTAATGAATTTACAATAGAAACAGATCACCAAGCTTTAACGTCTATATTAAATAACAAATATAATAACACTAATAACTTACTGATAAATCCATTTCATAGATAGATGGTAGATTTCTTTGTTGTGAATAAATTTGACATCATACTTGTTGAATTTTGTACATATGGAAATTGTTTGGTACCCTAAAAATCATAATTTGGGGTTAGATACAGAATTGATTGTGTAAATGTCTTTATAAAAAGTGTAAAACTTACCAATTCATCTGGATAAAAGCCTGTTGAATGGAAATAATTCCTAGATTTTGTCTATAAATAAACAGAACACAATATCCATTATATTTTTAATTAAGGTTATATTTTATTCTCTCCATTTGACATGACAGTTTGACCATAGAATAGCCGAACTGTGATCCGTTGTTCTCTGTTTTGATTTGACATAGACAGCGAACAGGGATGTATTTAACACATTTTAAATAAAAAAAATTTTGATTTATTAAATTTAATAACTCTGAGATAGCGCG